>NC_051219.1:39375413-39562913 GCF_015220715.1 Pygocentrus nattereri
TTCATACACTGTCACGTTACTGATAAAGCAAAGTCCTCTGACCTTATTATGATTTTCCATAATCTTATTTATTCTTCTATTTTTGATGGGATTAAGCTATGAGAAAAGCACTCATACTGCCTGAGAAACATTTTACTTTATTTGTTTTAGTGATTAACCCACAAGTCTCCTGAGGCCTCTGCATGTGTGCAGTTGTCAGTCGCAAAGTCTAGTACAGCTAGAATTGGCTTTCCGATATGTTTGTGTTTTTGTGTGCGATCTGTACCTTTCTTACTCAGAAAGAAACATGTTCTGACAGCTTCATTAAGCAACAGAATTAATCATGTTCTACTCTAATCATCCAACGGTTCCACTTACATGGGGAACCTGAACACACAAACACACACCATGTTCTGTTTGTGAACTTGTTGTAAACACCTGCCCTCCTGACAGGAGCGGCGCACTGAAAAAGCAGTACAAACAAATTGAGCAGCTGTATTTTTCCCTGTACCTTGAACGCGCTCAAAACTCCTTCTTTGGACCTTCCTGAGCTCGTGGAGGCCAAAATAAACATAGCCATTTCCATCCAGCTCCATTCTGCCCCCACCAGCTCCCCGTATAAAACCTGGCTGAAGACAGCTAAAGGAGGCGGGCCTGAAACATTGTTTTGGATGTTGTTATTATGTTCAATTAAGCTGAGAAGCACTGTAAACACTCTGTCCATTCACCCTGACCACAACAGCTGTGGCTTAGCTTGGCCAGTTCAGGCAGCTTTTTTTTTCTTTTGTCTGTAGAAAATAGACGCTTCATTCGCAGTGCAGTTCTGAGTGAGAGTCAGTTCACACCTTGGTGTGGCTGCTGCTCCCTGCTTCAGACTCCGCTGGTGCGCTGCTGACTATGACGAGAGGAGAAGCTAAATCCCACATGACTTTCTGTTTGTTCACCATAAATAACATATTAATAATGAAATAATGGGGCTTTAAAAGGAACCTGATGCTTCTTCTCTGGCTCCTCAAGACATGGCCTACAAGGACATTTGGCATGTCAGAAAGCTGCCCCCCACTCCCTCAGCCAATGAGAGAACACTCCTTAGTTTTTGGCTTATTGTATTTCTTTTAAGGTTATTTTTGAAATGTCATTTTATTAAAGTAAAGCAACATCAACGGGCGTGTCTAAGGGCCTTGTAGGCCTTCGGTGAAGGGGTAACAATTTCTGGGAACTAAAAATGCCTACAATTTCAGCCTTTTATCATGCTCATCATGCAAGTTGCATTTCCACTCTGTAAGTACTGCCATTATACTCTTACTTCATTGTTAAGATTTTTTGAAACAAATATATACGATTTTGAGCGCTTTCCTGAAGATCTGACATCATTCTGTAGTCGCATCTTGGCCATATTAGGAACTGCAGGTCTAAGATTTTCTCTGAGAAAAAACAGCATTTTTGAAAATCAATGCTATCACATCTTGTGGTAAACAAAACGGTTCCAGACACGTTTTGACCTACGTCCATTTTCCCCCAGAGCGTCACTGTATCCTACACTCCGAGAAAAAACATACGAAACTGTCAGTGGGGTGGTGCCCCTAGGAGTAGCTCTCAGAAGGCCCTTAGAGATCTCCACTGACATTTTGTTACTCAAATAAATTGAAATTTACAATAGAATTTAAAAAGAAACACAATAGGCTAAGAAATCAATCATTCTGTAAAAAAAAATGTGTTCTGTCATTGGCTGAGTGAGTGGGCTGGGCAACTGTCTGGCAGGCCAGAATAGTCCATGTCTTGAGAAGCCCACGAAGAAGCATCAGGTTCCTCTTAAAGCCTTAAAGGAATGTCATTTTTGGTGGACAAACAAAAACTCATGAGGTATTTAGCCTGTCCTCTCATTATAGTCAGGGAACATAACTGTACCATAATCCACTGAAATGCTATTTTCTAAGTTGTACTGGCTCCGCACACCCTGTCTCATCTCCGGCCTTTTTATTTTATTGTTCTGTGTTAAAACATTAGGTAATGAAAAGGTACAAATACATACTTTTCACCTGGCAAATTTGAAGGTGTACAATTGGACCTTAACCCTTGCGTGGTGTTGGGGTCTGGGGGACCCATTTTAAATATTTACCAAACAATGATGCAAATCATTATTTTTTATTATTCATTTTCTGTGAAGAACATATA
Source organism: Pygocentrus nattereri (assembly GCF_015220715.1). Classification (NCBI taxonomy): domain Eukaryota; kingdom Metazoa; phylum Chordata; class Actinopteri; order Characiformes; family Serrasalmidae; genus Pygocentrus; species Pygocentrus nattereri. The sequence goes on from NC_051219.1 coordinate 39,377,568, forward strand.
AAATAACACATTGGAGGTCTTCACTCTGTTCTCCTCCTACATGGCCTGCTGTTTGTGTGTGTGTGGGTGGGTGGGTGGACAACATGGACAGGCTGCTGACTGGCTACAGCTGCTAAAGGAGAACCCTATGCTGGACACTTGTGAATGAATTAGGAGATTGTTCAGCAGTTGGAATACGATTAATGTTATATACATGCGACGAGTAAACTGTGTACTGAAATGACGCTGCATGAAAGAAAGTTGACTATCAAACTTCAACACTATTACATAACAACATCAGATACACAAACTTTAGGCTACGACTGCTAATGGAAATTAACTAGCACATTTAACTAAGCATGTTGGTTTGTGTGGGGTTGCCAGTCTTATCAGTTGAGCATGCAGCAGGGTTCGCTTGCATGCTCCATAATGATCTTGAAATTCAGAGGATCCAGTGACATTTCAAATGCAAAATGCTTGATGGTTGAATATGGTTTTATATAGCACCAAAAAGGAGTTCTTCTATTGTTATTAGCTTGGGAGTTAGGGAACCAGTCTTATGACCAGAAGGTCGCTGGTTCGATCCCCTGAGTCAACAGTATGTGACTGAAGTGCCCTTGAGCAAGGCACCTAATCCCCAACTGCTCCCTGGGTGCCATGGATAGAGCTTCCCACTGCTCTGAGCAATTGTGCTTACTGCCCCCTAGAGTGTGTGCATTCACTAGTGTAAAGGGTCAAAATGTGGAGGTGAAATTTCCCCGATGTGGAACTAATAACGGTCCCTCAGCCCAGCTCTGTTGATTGCAATTACTGCCTGCTGCGTTCAGCTACACGGTTAAGTTTTATTCATTTTTATAGTCGACAGCAGGTTGTACTGCTCTCTAAACAAGTCTGAAGGCCAGGGCCATGTTCACAGAGCTTCTCAGAGTAGAAGATCTAGGATCTGTTCTGTCAGTAAAGTCACAGTAAATAAGAAAGGGATCTGATCCTAGATCAGCACTGAGAAGCTACTTTGAGAAGCTTTGTAAATACGGGGTTGAGAGAAGTTTTGGGGACGTCTTTATGGAAAACACTGGGGAGTCTGTTGATTTCTAGTGTTTGTTAGCAACGCTAGACTTGTAGCTTACGTCCAGTTCAAAATTAAAGAAGCAAATTTTGGACACTGAACGTGTTGACTGACTACATCTGGGGTAAATGGGAAATGATGCAACATTGATTTGCTAAGCCACTCTTTTAGGGGCCATTGCTGTTTTTTTATTGTTGTTGATCTCCCGGTTGCCACCACGATATTATTGTCAACAACATTCTAATCAGAAATCCTCCACGCTGTCGCACAAACATTGCTCCATGTTTAGCCGCGGTATACACATGAGCCTCTCTTCATCAGACACACATTTGGTGAACACATGGTAGGATCTTATGTAAATCAGCTGACAAATGAGCGATTCTCCTGAGCTTGCTCATAGTGTTGGCAGTGTTGAGAGTCTTCTCCTGGAGGGGGGGTCATGTCTGTCTTCAGTGTGAACCTGGCCCAAAAATGTGCTCTCACTATGGGCCCTTTCCCAAACTCTCCGCTGACCTTCTGAAAATTATGCGGGAGCAAGCTCTGGAGACGGGCTTTGGCTTTCAACTCACATTTCCATTCCTCCGTAGTTGTTACGACATTTGATACAGGGAACTGAAAAAGCAATACATAGGAGACCACTGTGGCAAATCAGATTGTCTAAAAGAAAATACCTTTCTTTGTCTCTCGCTGTTGCGGCTTTGTGTTCCTGTAACTCTGTAACTTTGTCATCCCAGCTATATACAAGCATACAGTGGAATGAATCAACGTTCCTCCAGGGCCTGTGGTGCAACGATACAGGGTCATTTTTACTGGATCACGCAGTACAAGTGAACAAGACATAGACTACACATACTCAGAGCTGTATTAAAGCATCCTTGGGCACTGGGCTAAGGGTGCTGACACACTAATAGGTGGGCCGCATTCTGAGTCTGGAACCAGGACGCTGTGCTATGTGGTCCTGGACCTAAAACCAATAAACTAGAGAATTATTTAATTTTTACATGGTTTCACTTTACTAGCTTTACCACCTTTAGTGGCCCGGGAGACTCACAGACCAATTACATGTGTTGTAAATATTACACATGATGCTACTAAGCCAATCAGATCTGTTACGGTGAGCACTGAGACTGAAATGAGTGACGCGCACACAGTGGAGGGACGAGGCGAGAAAGAGCAGTCGGAGAAGAAAGTGAGTCAGAAGGAGGTTATTTCACATGATGTTCTCTAAAAAGAGAAACTGACAAATGTTGTTGAAAAATTGCACTAGATGGCCAAGATGCATCTACCACTGTGTATAGGCACCCCAACTCTTTCTTGGGGCTACTGCCAGACCCCTATCCTCCTTCCAACACCTTCATCACAAAAGGCCATTGGGATTCCCAGGGGACAGGCATATGGTCATTTAGCACTGATGTACATCAGAATAAAATTAAATGAATAGTCACATCATCTGCCATATGGTCGCAATAGAAACAATGGGCTCCTTAAGAGGACCAGACTGCTCTGCACTGCTGTCACTGACATTATAAACATGCTTGTTTTCTGGTTTTGTAAAAAAACAGGCTGGTCAGCTTTTCTGTTCTTGTTTGCTTTTTAATCTTCCATCTTTGCTTTTGAACCCAAAATTCATGTTTTCAGTTTGACTTCATCAAAAGCAGGGGTGCAAAGCATAAGGTCGCATGTGACCCGCCTGATGGTTTGGTCCAACCTTGGGGGTAATGACTCAAATATGGGACTAAACACATCATCAACGTCTTTTTTGCCATTTTTTGGTGTAGTGTCCTAGTTTCACATACTGGACACAGGCTAGCAGCTTTGTTCATTGATAACCGTCTTTGTTGAAGTGACAGCAGGGGCTTCTGCGCGCTGAGTGTTCCAGGAGAAATGGACAATGGTATATATTTTTTTTTCTGGGAAATAAACTACAAACCCATTTGTTGAATTTGTTCCCAGCAACCAGGCCAAGAGAATTTAACATACGAATGAATTTGAAACCAAGTCACAGTAAAAAAAAAAAAAGGTTAAAAAGTATGACCAGATTGCTGGACAGCTGTGAACAGAAAACGTAAACAAGCTCTGAAAAAAGCATAATTGATGCGGCTGTGATGACTGGTTTTAGAATCGCTTCAGCATCAAAGTCATTCTGAAGAGGATGCATTTTCAGCTTGCATTTTTCATTAGAGGTTTTTAAGAATGTTTGACTGTCACTAAAGGGTTTGTTGAACCGTTAAGGAGTGAATGTCAACAAGAGGCTTTAACAGTTTATCTGCACTATGTTTACTACAATAGAGTTACAGCACTACAAAGTCATAACAACCTGCAGTGTTTATTGCAGTCGTATGAACAGGCCTGTCACTGACTGCAATTGGAATAAACATTATAAGATGAATTAAAATGCGCATAACAGGTGATATTTTAGTCACCAAATACTTTGATAAGATCTTGAATTTACCTCTCAAACTCAGCTTACATTCAAGACACATTTTATGACGGCTAACATCTCATCACCTAATCTTTTGTACATTTTTGCAAGGGGCCGGTAAGTTTGGGTAATATCTAGTTAGCGTTTTGATGTAATCTCATCTGCACTGTCCCTGTATATATTAGCTTCAGGATCTCTATCTATCTATCTATCTATCTATCTATCTATCTATCTATCTATCTATCTATCTATCTATCTATCTATCTATCTATCTATCTATCTATCTATCTATCTATCTATCTATCGTTTGTTTTGACATGTTATGTTTTTATGCACACACAAACCTCACAAAGTGTAGTGGAGTAAAAAGTCAGATATTAGACTCTGAAATGTAGTGGATTGAAAGTAAAAAGTCGCCCAAAATGTAAAAACCTCAGTACAAAAAAATAACGAATTAGATTTACTTCATTATTGTCCACCACTGCTTACATTTACATAACAACATGTGGCAGACGCAGACAAAAGCCCATGTTGATACGTAGAGAAAAAGAAACGGAGTTAAACACAGAGCAGTGCAGTACAATACACTACAATAAATACTCTCAGTGCTCACTTAAGTGCTGTATAAAGAGACACACGGTTCAACGTCAGCGCAGCAGCGTAAAATTTTGGGAGTGTCTGTTCAACATAAATGATGAACTAACCTAACTTTGTGTAAATAGAGCACAGTATAGCAATGCGTCCACATATGCAGTCGAGACTGACGCGGCTTTTTTCTGAATTTCTACAAACACCATTTCATTTTATAGTAAATGAGTTTGGGCTGGTTTATGTTTATGAACAGACGCCTACAGATCAACATAGTAAAGGAGCTCATCTGTGATCCTGAGTTTAAAGCCAGTTTTTATTAAACTTAAACTTGGAACTAAGTTGTAAATAAATCTTAAACTGAAACTTTGCTTGTGTGTAAAAAGTGATTTCAGTGCCACTCGGTTCTCCCTGATGGAAACTGTTTACCTTTAGTGTTTTGTGCTTATGATCATTTTAATAGACGTCAGCGTCACTAATTAATGACGTTCTATTAACCTGAAATGAGTTCATGAAGCCAGTCTGGTTATAAAAATGATAACAGGACATCAGAGCCAGAATTACTCTTTTAGTACTTTTACTTTATACGTAAGTCCATTTGAAGGTAAATACTTTTGTACTTTTACTCAAGTGGAGGTCTAAAGGGAGGAACTTCTACTTTGACTGGAGTAGTATTTTACCTTGGTTATCTCTACTTTAACGTAAGTGCATGATCTGTGTACTTCGTCCACCTCTGAATATAAGATAGTATGTGTAGGGCAGGGGTAGATGCTGAAACACCCCGGATACCCGCAGTGACCATATGAAGGACACGGCATCCTATAACTGGACAGGGACGCAAAGTCCTAAGCCCAAAGCTCCTCTAGATTCTCAAGGTCTTTGTGCAGGACCTACTTTTCCATTCACATCAGCAAACGCAGGCAGAAAAACAAACATGGAGTAACCTGAAATGAGAGAACTGGAGAAATCTTGCCTGGGAAAGTTGCTCTTTGTATCTTTCTCAGGCTCTTTCTTACTCATTCTTGGCTGTGCCATCAAACAATGCCTCTCAGCAGTCATATTCTGTCATTCATTTTTTATCAACCTGGGCTTTTATTTTCCATCACTGAGCGCCGTCGTGGAAGGGAGAAGAATACTACACTGGGTGCATCGTAAAGCTGGTGTGAACACTTGAAACAGTTTATTTTGACATTTATTGTCATATAAAGCTGCCAAGCATCTTCAAGCCAGTGATTAGACTCTATAGATTGTCGACATGTACGTATTTAGGTAATAGGTATGGAGATATAATCACAGAAATCAGTGTAATGATAGAGTACACACCCACGATCTGCAATTACTGAAAAGAAATGAACGGAACTTCATAGCAGCTATTCATCATCATTTTACCATGGTCTTTGATATCACTGTCTGATCCCGGAATCTAATGAGACAGTTCCTTTAATGAGAATAATAACCGTTGGGTAATTACTGTAGGACGATGCTTTGTTATGTATTGCAATTGAACATTAGGGCCAAAGGTTCAGGTTTGTAAGAGCATATGCAGGTGAGGCCTCAGCACAGGGGCTGCATTGTCTTTACCTGCTGTTTAGGGAATTGACCCCTAAATGGCCATTACAGTGCAAGATGTTCTGGAAGACCTACTGGCCCGAAGCAGCTCTGAGTAAACTATGACTGACAGTTACATTACAGTGGAGTTTTAAGGGTAAGAGAGGTATGGAGTTTTGGAAGCAGGACCGCTAGCTGACTGCCAAGTGCAACGTCCATCCAAACTCCTGCCTCAGGCTACACTCATACTGACATTTTATTATAAATCTCATTTAAGCAAACAATAGATCCTATAAATATTAATGTCATCATTAAAAAGCATCCAAAAACAGATGATCCATATGAAAAATAAGCCTTTAAGACCAGTTTATGGCACATTCTAAACTTTCTTGCTCAGAGTATAAGCGCACATATGGTGTTCATATCCGGTTCAGGAGGAATCATACATGAGATCGGGATGTTATGAATCGCAAATCTGTAATTGCACTATAATCTGAATTATGTAAGTGCTGTATTACAATAATGCATCCTTACTTCTTTATAATGTTCCCAATTATGATTATGAATCCCAGTCAATTTAGTCCAATTATGTTGTCCTACCAACAGTTTCAAAAGATGTGCTGCTACCCTACCAGCATCATGTGTTGGGCAGAATTCACAATTACTTAATGAGGCAAACAGATATTGTATTGTGCAAAAGTCAGAGACCAGCCATTATTTATGTAATGTCCAGTCAAAATGGCCATTATGTACAAGTTATTCATTTCTCAGTGTCAGTACAGGTATAATAATAGAAAATGACACAGAAGCTTCAACAACCAAGTGTAATATCTTTTTTCCAGGTATTTAGTGTGTCCAACTTCTATTACAGCTACCTTTTCAGAAGACTTGCTTTTAGTTTCTCTAAAAAATCTGCCGGGATATATATATATTTTTTCACACCTCCACAGTTCAGTCTTAGAAGTTGGTTACATTTTCTCATGATCCAAGAAATCCCAGACATGTTTAATGATGCTGAGATCTGGACTCTGGGATGGTCCGTCCCGAGAAAGCCAGCAGGTAAAAATGCCCGTTACTGTCTGTTTCTTTCTCATACTAACAGCTTCTTGACAGCTGCACAGCCTTTCAGACACATAGTGATGAGTCGTCATCTCACAGTGGAAGGATGGACAGAAACACCTGGAGATCTATTTTAAGATCTGAAGCAAGAGTGGAGCTTGATTATCTCTCTACTGTTTATCTGATGGTGACAGTTTTGGTGGTCCACCACAGTTCAGGGTCATGCACAGTTGTTAGGAATCCCATTTTTAATCATTTTTGAACAATTGATTTTGTAAACTCCTATTTTTCCACTTATTGTCATGTTACTTTCCTCTTTGATATGCAAGTGCATGCTTTAATATCTAATCTCCTCAGAAATATCTCCTGAAAAATGAATACTTTGGACTTGATGGCCATTTGGAACATGAATGCAGGGTGGTCTCTGACTTTTGCACAGTGTTGTAAACAACCAACCAACCAACCAACCAACCAACCAAACAAACAAACAAACAAACAAATAAAGTGCCTTTCATTTGGCTCGAAGATATAATTAAAACGAGTTTTAATTATATCGCTGTGCACCAGGGAGCTGGGAAAAATAATAATAACCAATAAAATCATTTCACCTCGCCCTCCCACCACCCTCACATTTCATCGAGCAAACACATTTATAAACCCCCCCACCCCCACCCCCATTACTGCTCTTCACTCGGAAAAATGCACGTTAAAGCACACACACAAGCATATGCAGACAGAAATGCGACCACACACACACACCCATATACACAGACAGAGACAGACCCATCGGTCAAGCACACACACTCATCATTCATGCAGTGCCGGACGCAGTATGAGCGTCACACTTCATACTTCATATGTGTCCTCTAGCGTACCCTCAACCCCCCCCACACCCCAACACACACTCTAAAGACAAAAGCGTACTGCTGTATGGTTCTCACTGAGCTCCATTAGTACAGCTTTGATTAATATATGGCGGGTTAATTAAAAGGGGCAGAGAGAAAAAGAGCTATAAGGAATAGCTTTCTGCTCTCAGCATCTCCATCATCTTCTCCCCACGCACTATAGCTTCATTATGCTGATGTCATGTTTGCCCATTATTCATCACTGCCTCAATAACTAAACCCTGTTTTTCTGCCTGTGCAGCAAGAATTGCATACAGTATTTAGCTGAGGCTTTCTGAGAGAACAGTACGGTGCACTGATATGCCCTAATGAAGAACGAGCGGGAGGAAAGAGTAAAACAACAGACTGTAAAATACAAGAGGTAACACAGTACCTCCTACTGACATAACCACGCTATAAACATGTCTTGTCAAACGTCGCATTATCACTGTCCCAAGTTAAACAAATATGGTTAGAGCAAAAACATTCAGTACCTTTAATGTAAGTTAATGTAAGGAGTTTTATCTTAAGGAATTTTGGAGCATTTCTATTGGTCCATTCTTCATTGAATAATCACACAATGTAAAGGGCAGATGCTGAGCACAAATGATGTAAAAAAAAAAAAAAGACAGAAAAAGTAATATAATAAAGTAATATAATACAATGTTTTATGTTTAATAATGTTCTCTAATCACTTCTTACCTGCAAATCATTGCTAAAAGTACTCCAGCTGGCTGTCTTGACATCAATTATAATGACATTTGTCACAACAATAACAGTAACGGTAACAAAGCACTGTTATATTTATGGACATTACTTGTCATACCATTTTCCATGACATTGATATGGTTATGTCAATGGTGTGCAGCAGGGTTTAGGTAAAGTGTTACCATATAAATACCATATAAATAAGACCAAATCCCATTTCACCCCTCGCCCCTACCACTTAGCCCTGAGCCCTGTGTTTTGTGCATTCACACCTAGGGGTAGGGTGTCCCAGTTATGTTGAGATAGAGGGGTAGGGCGAACTGTTACAGATACATGGCCCTCCGAACCGAGGTTTTTCAGAGACTCACTCCAAACAGAGTGCTGTGACAAAAAAAGAAAAACCGGCAAGATGGCTGCACGAGCGACCAAAGAAAGCCACAAATGTGAGAATTTTCTCAGTTAAAAAATTCCGATAACCACTGTATTTATCTTAATGTCGTTTTAATGTATTATGGCCGTTTTCTTCATAACAAGAATAAGAACTCGTAAAAAGTATGCTAATGTCATGGTAGCTAGCTAGCTAACTTTCCGTTCCACCTTAAATGGTCCAGTAGTATTGACACCTAATGCGCCATTTAAGGTGGAACGGGGAGAATTTGAACAAGAATAGCTGACTTCAGCTTTGTGTCACCAGAGTTAGAGGTAGGTGATAATAAATATTATTTCATAGGGAAGATTTCAACCACTACCCCTTGTAACTCCGTTCCAAGGGCTTAGGGTGACATTCGTAAACAAGGGGTAGGGATAAAAAGAAGAAATGGGTTTATGCCTAAATCTACAGCAGTTTAGCTCCGCCCATTCTGGTTAAAGTCATACAGAGTGTTTCAGCCCGGACTACATTTTGAATGAGGTGCCATACAGAGCAGCCAATCTGAAAACGACTAAGTTTGCATTAGGGTGAACAGACATTCCCATTTTCATGGACTGTATCCTTTTTTGGTGGCCTGTCCTTGGCTGGAACTATCCCTGGAAATGTCCCCTGTGGATTAAAGCACACTGGAATGTCCTGAGAAAGACCTGGCAGCAGAGCAGATAGGCAGATGTCTCACATTCTGCTTGTTTTGGCCAATGGAGAGGGTTGGCTGCTGCCGCTTCTACCACTTGCTCACTTAGTTTTAGAAAATATTACCGTGTAAAATTTGACCAGAAGCTAGCGTTAAGTGAGCCCACAACATCACCACATCAATGTCTTTTCAAGACATGAGGCAACCCAGGGAATAAAGCAAGGCCAGGGTTCCGGGATTTCCAGGTGACAGGTACACTGATTGTATGGGCGCACAGTCTTAAAAATAGGCTACCATACAATCTACAAATAGTGCATCGTTTTTAAAAATCTGTGTTACTTTTTCAGCCACCCATATGATATGTAGCCTATTCGTCACTGTCGCTCCGTAACTGGAGCTGCCCAGGGGTGTGTGTAGGGTCATAGCAACAGGTCTGGGTCTCCTTTTCCATAGTTTAGCTTCACTCACCATGATACTCTACTGTATGATTTTCTGACATGGTTTACAAAGCGACAGTGTTCAGTTTTATCAGTTGGCCTGATAAATATTTATTACACTACTACAGTTACTGTGGTCAGAATAAGTGAGACTGGAACTGTCCCCCCTTTTTATTTCATAGATAAAAACTGGATCTTTTCATTTTGGCCACCAAACTAAAAAAGTCTCTGGTTTTCCTTTCAGGAATCTGGTCAATTAATTTGTATAAAATTCAAAAGGGAATTATAGTGTTTTTTTTTTTCAGATTTACACGTGCAGATTTCTTCACATTGGTGGTGATTGATCGGAACTAGGGGTCACAATGCCCACAATATAAATACAGCCACTATATTTACTCTCCAAAATGACCAGTGAACCTACATGTATTTTCTGAATTTTATATATAATGTTGATTATGTAAAAATGGTAAATCTGAAAAAATACATTTTCTTTGGGTACTATTTTATCCTGCATGTACCTCTTTGCCATGAACAGATTAAAAAGGTGTTTTAGGTTGAAAAATCTGATCATGAAACAAACAATGCAAAGCATTCGTAACCATTTCACGTACTAACTTTCTGTGATGTAGTGATGTAGACGTCTGGTTCCTATCACCATCACTGTGAACAATTCTGACTCTTTTAGTTTCTTTACAACAGAGCATTCCTCACCAAACCACTCAGAATGACTTTGTTTACATTCTTTATTATTCAAACAATTTGAAAAATCGATGGAATTGCCCTTTACAGAAACAAAAATAGCCCGATAATTCTAAGGGATTATAAAAGGCTGGAAAATAATCATGTAAAATGAATCATGACTGGTTGTTGCACATAAACCCATGCAGACATTATAAGAGGATCTCATGGAAAAATGAAATAAAATGCATAAAAATGGATATGACTCTTTAAAATTAGTCTTAAAAGAAGAGGACCGGTACTCAAGGAACAGCATAATCAAATGCTTTCCCACAGTGCTGGACGCTTGCCCAAAGCTTCCCCTGTTCCTCTATAAAGCCAGTCATGCACTGGAACTCATGACAGTCAGGTTACATGGTGGCCATAACTAAATTCAGTGCACAGCACAGTAGAGTACAGTCAACCTCGCCACTGCATGTGGGCTGAGTTAGATGCGAACTATACATCTGCGAAATTGCTGTGTTGGGAACAGTGACAGGTAGTCCATCTAGGTGAATGGATTCTGCCTTAGAGAGTAGCACTGCTGTGAACTGAGAAGATGCACATGGTCTGTGAAAGCTTGACATCTGCTGCCTCCGCAACTGCAAGTATAGGCCATGCGCAGTAATAGGAAAGGACTAGAATAGAAATAGAACAGTTCAGGCACTAGAATATCTTAAAGGGGAATTCCACCGATTTTTCAAAATTTCCGTATTATCATTATTATGTGACACTTATTAATCCCACAATTTCACATCCGCAATCTAACCTATCTGTGCAGTGAGACAACACATACACACTACTGAATACATACACTAGGGGGCAGTGAGCACACTTTCCCAGAGTGGTGGGCAGCCCTATCCGCAACACCAATGGAGTACTTGGGGGTTAGGTGTCTTGCTCAAGGGCGCCTCAGTCATGTACTGTCAGCTCAGGGGCTCAAACCGGCGACCTTACGGTTGCAAGGCTGGTTCCCTAACTGCCAGCCCACGACTGCCCCTAACCGCCAACCCATGACTGCCCCCTAACTGCCAGCCCACGACTGCCCCTAACCGCCAACCCATGACTGCCCCCTAACTGCCAGCCCACGACTGCCCCTAACCGCCAACCCATGACTGCCCCCTAACTGCCAGCCCACGACTGCCCTTTAACTAACTGCCAGCCCACGACTGCCCCTAACCGCCAGGCCATGACTACCTCCTAACTGCCTACCCATGACTGCCCCTAACTGCCAGCCTATGACTGCACCTAACCACCAGCCCACAACTGCCCCCTAACTGCCAGCCCACAACTGCCCCTAACCACCAACCCACAACTGCCCCAAAATACAGTCATTGAGATGTAAAGAGTCACTCAGAGTGATTTGATGGCAGATGGCTCAGACAGAGACACTTACAGACTAAGATTTCTTTACAGTGGTGGTGACAAGAACCAGGGGTCACAATGTCTACAACACAAGTATGTCCACTTTATTTACTATCCAAAATTACCAGTGAACCAGTCTTTATATGTAATGTTGATGATGATAAAATAGTGGTGAACACAAAAGAACAAAAGACATTTTCTCTGTGGACTATTTTGCCTTACTATAGCCTGCATGTACCTCTCAGCCATGAATGAATGGAAAAAATACCTTTTAAACTTTTTCTCACAAATAGCCTGTAGAATTACATGGATGTCTGGTTCCTATCACCTCTGTATATAATTCTGAGTTGGTATGTATTTCTAGAACAGAGCATTTCACATCTGTCCACTCTGAATGACTTTGCATACATCTTAGCAACTTAATTATGCAGAAATGCAGAAATAAAGGTCGTAAACTGTCAGTGGGGCAGTGAACCTCTTTATCACTGAAGTGAGACCCTCAAGGGTATGTCTCAGTACCTTTAGTCAGGGAACATAACTGTACCATAATCCAGTGAAATTATATTAACTGCTCACCCCATCTCATCTCCAGGCTTTGTATTTTAATTCTTCTGTTTTAAAACATAAGCTCATGAAAAGGTACAAATATGTACTTTTCACCTGGGACAAACTTATGTAGGGCTCAAAATTGGACCTTAAAACCACTGTTGTGTCTTTGAGGCAACATTTACATTGTTTGTACCTTGATGAACGAAAATTGTACTTGCACAGAACCTTAATTTCTAACAGTGTACAGCCAGAAAAAAACTGTGAGCTCAGCTTCTTCTTTATAAAAGTTTAAAATTACTTTTAAAATTTAAAATAAAGAAGACAGTTACAGCCTCATACGTCACCCACCTTTTGAAAGTAGCTTATGAAATATGAAAGTTCTGAAGAATATTACGAAGTGTATTTTGGAACCAACGGTGGTCTCAAGGAGTTTAAGAGGCTACATTACAGAACGGTTCACTAAGAAAAACAGTTCTTCCTGTAACGCTGGGGAGCGAGGAGGTGGACGAATGTGCTGAGATAAGCGACTTTTCTTATGGGCAAATCCAGGGTCGTGGTCGAGCCAGTCCGGGTTCCATTAATCGATACTGAGTTTAGGGTGGACAGACATAACTAAGAACACCAAAATCCAAAATTGAACAGAACAAGACGCACAAACAAATATAAACAACAAACACCAGCCAAACATCAAATAACAAACATTTCAAACAAAGACCTGCAAACACACAGAGGAAAACACAGGGCTTAAATACATGAGGGTAAACGAGGGACAGGTGGAAACCCAGGTGGGAACAATCAGGGCGGAGTAACCAAACAAGGGGCCGGACTGGAATCAAAACAAAAAGCACATGGACTAGTCCAAAACAAACACACATGGACCGGACTGGGAGGGGCCAATCGTGAGACTTCCTACCCATATATTTACAAGAGTGGTTCTTCAAAGAAAATCAGTTGAAAAGTTCTTTAGGCAACTAAAGACAGGAACAAGGAACTATTCTACACCTTTATTATTAAGAAAGCATTATTGGGTTTACAAACATGTGCTTGAACAAATATGAATATTTACACACTGCACAATTTCAAGGTGCAATGAGCCTTTCTCTCGTTTCCGGGGTCGACATTTCCAGTTTGGGAAGTTCTGTGTAAAATCATTTCCGCTTTTGAGTTTTCATTCATTACCATCTGATGATGAGCTCAGAAAGAAATGGTTAATTGCAGTAAAAAGGAGTCAGGGGCCGGCATTCAAAGTCATTCAAAACAGCACGTATGTGTGCAGCGCTCATTCCAACCCATCGGACATCTACGTTACACCAAAGGGAAAAACTTGGGTGAAAAGGGGCAGCAGTACCACGTCGTTTCAGCTGGAGTCAACGAGCAAGAGAGTCTGTGTATAGGAGAGTGAGGGCCCGCCTCGGAGACTCTACTAATGAGGAGGAGGACTGGTAACACCAAGCCCTTAAATGGATCTCCCAGTCTACAGCACTGGACACTGAGAAGGATATAATTGAACACAATAATTCATGTTAGACACCGTTTATTTACTTCTTGAACAGACACATATTTAAAGGTCTCTAAATCTGAGGAATTCTGAAACTACCTAACATTACTCATCTGTCTGTGACATTAAGTAAGTTAGCTAGTGTTAACTCGCTAACTACAACACTGGGAACCAGCTAATGATTTACCTTCATAATCAAAAATAAACTGCTCAAAAAAGAATTTATATCCCTTATGGAGTTTTGCACGTTTGGTGGTTCTGACCAGTTCTGACCACATGGTCCTGCCTAAAGCACGGGAGTTCAGCCAAACATGATGAATACTGAAACGCGGCCGTATTTGTAGCAGAGCAGAAACTGGAAATAAGTTTACACATAACCTCTGTGCGTGAAAAACGCTGATGGTGAAAACCTGAAGTGAAAAGGCTACACATTGATGAGACACAGCAATGCTAGAATTTTCTGCATGTTTCATATTTCACACTTCTCAGCTAGCACTGAGATCGGACTGTGTGACTTATCTGCTCCACACGAAAATATTACTTACTGCACCCTTAAGTAGGCCAACTGTCAGCTCTGCATATAATTCAGCTGTAGAGACGTCCACCTTTAATTAAGACAGTAGTAGAGGAGGCAGATGGCTCACTCTGCAGGTGTGTGGATGCAGAGACACATAAGGGCAGCGGAGCAGAGAGCCAGAGAGATGGATGGCGATGATAATGATGAATAGAGCGAGGCAGGGGAGAAGAACGATCTTTCAGCGTGCACTGCGCCCAGGAGAAGCCGATAAGCTTCACATCACGCCTTGAGACCATTTCTTTCTGGGGAAAACACATCTCTGGAGCGAGATGCAGCGGAGGGGGCCGTAGATAGGCCACTTTTTTCGGAGAGAGGGTGATAAAGCCCCTTTTCCCTCGAGTCCTCTGAGTGCACCGTGGTGCTAATATCAGCTGATAGAGGTAATTAATGAGCCTTCAGTTAGTGTCATTAGCATGCGTATGGGTGGAGATACATTCTAATCATTCAGTTCCCTGCCAGTCTTTGGAGATTTAACCAAATGACTCACTCCGCGCTCGCTGTTGTTTTCACACGAGGCTGGCTGTTGTTTGTGATTGGGTTGACTGGAGCATTGGAAGCGCCTCATTAGTGTAGGCCGCTCTTCGCATCTGTGACATTCATTGAAAAACGGCTGGGATGATTTCCTTCATTTCCTTCGCTTTGTCTCTATCTGTCGCGTTCTGATTATTGTCTTGTCGCTCCTCTGCTTGGGTCTTTGCGGTTCATGGCCCAAAGTGGAGATTTACATCAGAATAAAGGCGACAGGCTACGCTGTAGCCCTTTGTCCCTCCAGGTTGCACAAGGGCTCCGTCAATTAATTGGTTCCACACTCACTTTCGTGACGCTCAGTTACGTCGTCTAGGCAACCTGAAATGCAAGCTGGGAGGTACAAGAGAACACATGCAAAGTGGTAATCTAGAGATCAGGTACCGGTTCCGCTATCAGAGAGGATTCGTGGCCTCTTTGTGTCTGGATCAAAGAGGGGTTTGCTAATCCTCTGAAGCTCAGATCGGGCTGTGGGTCATTAGCGGCCTCCCTCAGGGGCCTCACAGCACCATCTTTATTTGTGCTCTTAAAGGAGAGGTCAGAAGAGGTACACAGGTTTAAAAGCATGTGCCTTTTTCAGTCAAATGTTAAATGTTTATCTGAGTCAAGGCTTTTTAGTGAAGCAAATAATTGGACTGGGCTATAAACAGTGTGATAGAAAGCATCTGTGGAGGGCAAGAGAAGGCGAAGGAGATAACTCTGGCAGGACAGAGTCTGGAAACACCTTAGATGCTGCATTTTTTTCTCCAGCCATCTGCAGACTTGTTCCATTCAGAGTTATTTACACTCTTAACGGGCCCATATCATGGAATACTTTTTTAATGTATTGTTCACCCCAGTCCGTACAATCCTGGTATGCAAACTAAGGTGCAAAAACATCTCATTTTGAATTCATTGTTTTTGAGATGTCACAAAAAACAACACATATATCCACCTAGACAGCCTATATTTTAGCCCCAGCCATTCATATTAAAGGATAAAGGATGCATAGGAATAAATAGGAGATACATGATAAGCCATAAAAGGAAAGAAGTAAATGAAAGCGATACCAATCAGAGCAACTTCCAATTACATATTTTGTTTACATATATGAAGAAACAACAACAAAAGCAGGCTGTTTAACCAAGAAAAAAAAACAGATGTTTCTGATCCACTCATATCAGCACAACATAGACTAACACACCACCTCCACCACATCACTGCAGTGCTGAGAATGCTCCACCTCCCACATAATACATGCTCTGTGGTGGGCCCATGGGGGTCCTGATCATTGAAGAACAGGGTATAAGGGGGTTAATAAAGTATGCAGAGGAATAGATGGACTACAGCCTGTGATTGTAGAAGTAAGTGCACCTATTTGGTACTTGGAGCTGATTAAGTAGTCACTGAGTGCAGATACACAGAGGTGTACTTAATGAAGTGGCCGGTCGGTGTATTTATTAGATCATGGTTAACCATAATTTCAAGTATATTTCAGAAATGTTCTAGCAACTACTTGTAAAACTGTTTGTAACAAGATGTAAATCTGCTGAAATCTTTGTTTACTGACACGTTTTAGGCAGTTTGGCTGGTTTATTGAACAAACTGACTGCTGACTTACTGGTCCAGTGTTGTCACGAGTGAAATACCTTCAATAACTGGACATGAATCTCGTTCAGACTGACAAGTCTGTGGTTACTTCAATGTTTTCTACTAGTTTTGTATAGATTTACAGCCATTCATCTCCTATTGTGCAACAATCAGCTATTACGATTAGCTAGCCTGCTTTCTCTGCCTCTTAGCTCCGCGGCAGCTGAACGAGTGACTGAGGACGTGCTTAACTTCTTCGCCTGAATCTATTTCATCAATCAGAGTGAGAGTCAAACAATTATATTTGGATTTCCCTTTGTTTAAATGATATTTGCCATTTCAATATCTATCACTAGCTTGTCTATATGAGTCTTTCAAAAAAAAGGGGGTAAATGTGAAATGGTGGAGGTGGTGGGTGGGGGGTTGGGGGGGGGTAGCTAAGACTTTAGCCAAGACTAGCATATGTTAGTCATGCCTAATATCACCTGTGTCGTCAAATAATTCTCCAACTTTCTCTTTTCTCCCAGGTTTGACTAAAAAAGTTTTTGGTTTTTCTTTTTTTGCAACAGAGATAACTGAGCTTAAAAGTGTTAAACGTGTCTAAAGCATTAACAAAAGTTTCCAAATATGAAATAAGGAAACAAAATGCTTGTTCTTAATGCTTGTACATGTTCTTAATGAAATCAGGGAAAATAACAGACATAGGCCGATTAAAGACAAAGGTACCAAAGGGGTTCTTTGGGGCTTTGTCATAGAATTAATTTTGGTGCCCTAAAGAATGTTTTGACAAGCCATTTCAGATCCACTGCTGTAAATGAGATGTGCAGGTGTGAAGCACCTTTTTAGAGAAAACCTAAGCATAATATAAACAGTCATATACAAAAGTTGTGGTCAAATGAAGGTATAATTAGCCAACCTGGGTAAGACATACAATCCAATCAATGGAATTCTGCCAAACTTATACACACTTCTGCACACTGTAATGCACAATTACTGTTTATTTGTGGAACTGAACAAGTTGGGAAAAATATAATACACATGGTCTGTGCAAAAGGTCTTGAATATTTTTTATGTCTTATTTTCTTAATGTTTTTCAATGCAATTCCACAAACAAATAAAGATTGTGTCCTAAACTGTGCGGATTTGAATGCCATATTTAAGTTGAGGACGTGTTAGCTTACTTTCACTTAGAAAATCAACAAAGAAAGTTAAATAACTTAAGTTTGGTAGGAAGACCAAGGCCGAACCCAACCCGCCTTTGTCACCACCACCCTGTCTCCCCCTTTCTCCATGACATCTTTCTCTTGCTTTTATTGCTCCTGCTTCCTTAATCCACCCCAGAACTCCTGTGCAAGCCTCTCAGAGTTCCCTCCTCGGTTCCCAGCTCGGTTTCAGGTGTGATCCCAACGGGCAATTTGACAGAGGGTGTTCAGAATTTTCCATAGGATTGTATGTTCTATACCAATTAACCCCTTCAATGGCCAGTGTCCACTGCTGGACCCAAAGTTTTATTACACACTTCTATAACCTCAGCCAGTTTGCATTGAGGTCCATGTAGTTATTGAGTAATAAGCCTTAGTATGTAATAAGTCTTGAATTTTAAGGGTTTAAAGGGTTTTTTACTAGAGCCAGTTTGACCACCTAAAACATTTAAGGGCCTTTATGTTTAAGAGCATAACTCAATTGTTTAGCCTCTATGGCTATCACATAATCATAGCCATAGAAGGATTAATATTCTGGACAACAACACAAGCATGAGAGTCAGTTCACGTCAGGAATGTACATGCCACTTAGCTAAATAAAGCCTATAAGGATGCCTATGGAGCAGCTCTCATAGGACTAATAATCATTGTTGCTGTCGTTCGCCGATACTAAGCTGCTGCTTTCGTGAATCATGCAGTTGTAATCTCAGTTGGAAAGTTCACTGATGGTTGCTTAACAGCACTAGCCTCATAGGTTATATTTGGACCGCTATTGTGCCAGTCATTGAACCGACTGTTGAACAAGTACAAGGCCAGCATGAGTGGTCTGCTTTATGATTAGATAATTCTGCTGGTATTAGGGTGCAAGCCAGTTTTTGGCTGTGTGGCTGCTTTTAGCACATTCGCACATCAGATAGGCCCATCCAGGAGGGTCTTATCCACCAACACCTTTCAGCAGCCACGGCACAAAAAAGAGCCAAAAAAAAAAACTTCCTGAAACTCGTTCATTCCTGAGCTGTTATGACTTCTCAGCAACAGTCAGTTCAGTTAGTTTAAACGTTTCTCCAAAGGTGTTTCTATGTCACCACACACTGGAGTGTCAATGCACAGTTAATGCATGAGGGACGTGCACTGAGATGGGCTCTAGACTCTAACCCTTATCAGCTGCTTGGCTCAAAAGCTAACGGCACTTTCCAAAATCAAACACTCCTCAGCCCAACAGCAAGCTGCGGAGAGTAAAACAACTGCAGTGGCCTTATCTGAAACAGTCCTACTCATCACAGACACTCTTCAGAATGGATAATCAGCGTCCAGCTGAAAGGGAATTGTGGCTATTTCATGAAGGCCAGGGAGAATTGACGGCGTGTGGTGAGTGATATTATGTGAGTGCTTTTTTCCATCTACATTTGGAGAAATTAGATTAATCAGCGTTCAAAGCTGGATGCTCTGAGGGGAATTCCAAAATAAGAAGAGAAAAATAATTCAATACTGCGCTCCACCTCCAAACAGATGAGGTTACGAATATGTCTGAGAAGGTTCAAATTTGGTGGCTGTTGAATATGGTAAGTGTAGAAAGCTTACTCAGAAAAAAGGCAAGATCCAATCATTTGTCCAGAACTCACTGATTCATTCAAGATTCGCTGATTCCAAACCAGTGATTCATTCATCCATGAAAAAAAATGATCACAATTGGTTCTTTGAGTGATGCCATAGAACAGAGGTCACTAATATCCATACTAATAGGCGGACCTTGGTCCAAGTCCCAGACGCTGTCCAATGCAGACCTGGACCTATAACTGATAAACTATGGAGAATTATATCATTTCTATGGGGTGGTCAAATTTTAATCGGCATAACTTTTCTAACCTTTACGGTGCCACTTTAGTGGCCTGGGAAACTCACAGGCCAATCGCGTGCGATGTAAATATCACATGTCACGCTACTCAGCCAATCAGATCTGTGCATTATGATGAGCACTGAGACTCGAGTAAGTGACGTGCACACAGGGGAGGGACGAGGTGAGAAACAGCAGTCGGAGAAGAAAGTGAGTCAGAGGGAGGTTATTTCACATGTCGTGATCTAAAAAAAGAAAACTGCCAATAAATGTTGAAAAATGACTGAATTGTACTTTATTTGATTTGACATTCAGTTGTTGACTGCATAATATGTTGATATATAACTACTGGGTTACTTCAGTAAACAGTATATGGCACTGAATCATGATGCAAGTTAGACATTATGATGTTCCAAATTTAACTGTTCCTAGAACTTTTATATCATGTGGAGGTTCTTTCAACTTTAAAAAGATTTTTTTCACTTAATCTTATTTCCAAAAATGGTTCCATAAACAACCATCCATTTAAAGGATCTTTAGGGAACCAAAAAGGGGTTCTTCTACATTCTCAGAAATAAAGGTACTAAACTGACACTTGTCACTGTGGTGGTACCTTCAAGTGTACATCTCAGTCCCTTTAGTATAACTTAACATAACTATACCACAATTGTATTGCCTCCACACACCCCGTCTCATTATTACATTAAGTTATGAAAATGTACAAATGCATTCTTTTTATCTTTTCACACCACATTACGGCATTTTCTTTCATTCTGAAAGCTTGTCAGAGGTGCGTGGGTCTAGGTATTTGTAATAAGCTATGAGTGGTCATTCAATTTTTAAGATTTTGTGAAAGGTGTGCTATGACTGATTTGAAAGTTCATTTTCTTTCAGAAATGATGAAAAATCTTAACTTTAATTCCCAATGTCTTGCAGGAAGTAGCAGAGAAAAGGGAGGATATTTTGAAATGTAGTGGGGTGTAAGTGAAAGACTCAAAAAAGAAAAATACTTTAATTTTTTAAAGAGTACTTAAGCAGAGTAACGCAACATTTGTGCTTTATCACTGTCCGCCACTGACTGAAACAGAACCAAAACAATTTAAAATCACAGACTTTGTTTAGTTATGGTCTGTAATGCCATGTGCCACCATGGGTCTGTCATAGGCTAATGCCACATAACTCATGGCCAGCATTATGCTGGGTGCATTGAAATGGACATATACACCATTTAAGAATTCAGGGCACAATTACACCACTTGTACCATGTTAACCAGAAATTTACCTGCACAAAACCTTTATTTCTAACAGTGCATGGCACCATTTAATAAAGTGTTTCTAGCACACCTTTGATGACGCATGCAAAATTCAGTTTTGTCAATAAACTCTCAACACAACTGAAGGTCAGTGGTAAATCTGAGACTTCTATGCAAGTAATCTTGGAACTTGCACAAGAATGTTTCCCAGGTTTTCATGAGCTACTAATTCCAACTTTGCTCTTTGAAAACCTTCACTTACACAAGCATATCACTGATATCGGATGAAAACCTTGTATTTCCTTTTTTATTTTTTGGCGTAAATTGAAAATGCTTGTTGCCCTTTCCTTCCCTTTTTTGTAAATTTCATGGTGAATTGGCCAAAAGAAATGACCCAAAACGGCTTGGAAAAAAATTCTGGTTCCACTGACTTACATTAAAAATAAAGTCTCTTTTTTCCTTCTCCTGTAAAGTCGTCATTTTGGAGATACGATGTTTTCTTCTGACAACAGCATTCATCAGTAAATGCTTAACCATCTGGAAATCGCTCCTCTACCAAATGGTGATACTTGTGCCATATTTTGTGGTAAACAAAACCCTTATTTGGTGCACCCGACAATGTGTGTCAGGCAGAACAGTGTATCTTATCTTACTAAGCTAAGCTAAGCTAAGCTAAGATAAGATAAGATAAGATAAGATAAGATAATCCTTTATTAGTCCCACAGCAGGGAAATTCACAGGGGAAATTACAAAGCATGAATGCTTTTTAAAACATAACTAAAAGGTTAGCTTTGAATTTCAGGACTGCAGAATAAAACCTTTCCCTTGAAGGACAATGGCCTTTTTTTATTATCAGCAACGTCAGCTAAATGGTAAATGAAAAATGTTAGGCCCATTGTCCTCAGTTTGCAGTGCAGTTTACTAGGAGACCAAAATGTACAATAAAATGTAAACATCATTCCCAGATGTTTGAATACATATCATTAGACTCTTTAAACAACTGCCTGCCCAGGGCGACCATGTGACATACTAGATGTTTGAATAAAGAAAGGATTTTCATGAGCTTCCAGTTTTATACAGTGTTCTGCTCGGTTTTGCTTTTACAGCTCTTCACAAACCTGATTCAGCTCAAAAAGGATTAGCTTGAACATGAAACTGTGCAGGACAGGTGGAGCCTACAGGATTGGAGGTAGAAAACACTCTGAAGCTCCATTTTGCAGTTTGATTTATTGCCAACACTGACAACCTGAAATTCCAATGTATGGAATTCCAGTATGACCTGGATTCATAGACCCACCACTGTGGTTTCAGCCCTCTTTGTTCAGGGACTTCTGTCATTTATTTTTTATTATACAACAGTTAGTTCTGGTCATGGAAGCTGGTTGAGAAGCGTTCTGACAAGGCGATATTTCATCATAATATTACAGGTTTTTCACAAACACTGTATCACTCAGTTACAGTTCGACAGCTGTAAGAGACGCTCCAGCCATTTGAACGGTTTTACTTCTTCCTTTGCCACAAACAGAAAATGGACACTTTTAAGATCACATTTGACCAACAACCGAGTTGGTCAGGCTCTGAAGATGAGATGACACTAAACTCCCAAACTGTATTCACCACTGAGCAGCTTTTCAGTTGGCAGCTGTGACAGAACAACAGCTGAACAACCTGGAATCAGCCAGAAATGAACCCAATACCATTCACCAAACATGTAGTCTGATCTTCCGAGTCTGACCAAATCAGACTGAGCTGCTGCAATAAAATAAAAAAAAAAACCTGCTCAGTGGTGATGACAGTTGAGGAATTTAGTGGAAAGAGCTGGAGAACGAACTGCTGGCTGTGCAGCGAGTGGGTGGAGCACGTTATTCTGACGGAGCCATGAGCTGCTTCACAGGGAACTATAATCTGGCGGAGGGAACTGTGAACATTAACACATATTAAATGACATGTTCACAGCCTAATTTATTAATTTCTTACTTTATTTATTTAACTGTTGCATAAATGCAATAGAACACTTGAGGTAGTGTGTTATTGCTATAACATCATGGCTGTGATGATCTATGGCGTCCAAATCACAGCTGTGATGTTATTTTGCGATAACATACTTCATCTCATGTTCTACTCCTTAAGTAAACCACAGCCAAATAGGTTATGATGAAAAGCAAGGCAGGGATTCAAATAAGGATTCATTGGCATGAGCTAAATGGCTCTCAAGTGCACAAGCAGTTGATCATAACACAATCACAGAGCAGACTTTTCCCATAAACCCATCAAACATAGAACGCACATCTTGTAAAAGTGCAGAATTAACTAAAGGCCATTGAATCTAGTTAATTGAGTTAATCAAATGAATCTGATGAACACTCTTGAAAATAAATGTGTGGAGAACGTTTTTTGGAGCAGTGCCACAGAAGAACCTATTTTGGTTTCAATGGATGTTTCCATAAAGAAACAGAGATAAAAGAACCTCCACAACATGGCAAGATGGCCCTATGTCACAGTGTTAACTAACCAAAACCCAACATCTGCTAAACATCACAGCATTAAAGCCCTTCTAATGTGGGATACAGACAACATTAGACCTGGGTATTTTGTGGGATGTCAGTTGTGGTGTTGGGTAAACAAAATCCAATGTCTGTCAAAATGTCTCATCACAACTTCATACGCACTGCTGTTCGAAAACAACACATTTATACAAACATAAATATGCTTAAAATATGTCATACCAAGAAATTGTGACATTACAGCTCTTTAATAAATTTGTCTAAAGTATCTTCCTGTTGTTTGACACACGCACACACAAGCACAGGATACGGATTTTGGGCGACAGCACTGCAGAACGACAGAGCGGCCTGTTTTGACTGATTGGTCACTCCAAATTCACAAGGCAAAATAGTTGCAGGTGATTGGGTGAGGAGACGGAGGAGACGGAGACAAACTGGGTAAGTATTAAGTGATTATAATTGATTTGGGTTGTACAGCAATGCACGCTTGACTGAAGTTCAGTCGAGCTAATAAGCTGCAAGGTTAAACTGGTTAACCTGAAGAAGCTAGGTTTCTGTTAGCAGCTAATTCTAGCCAGAGCTGGTTTATGAGGAGCCTGGCCACTTCCTATTCTCCTCGTTATATAAAAAAAACAGGACTACTAAACAGCAGAGGGCGCCCAATGCATGGGAGTAAATGCAGCTCAACAGCTTTCTGATGTCAAATTGAAATCCCGTGCCTGCTGGGCGATTAAGTGTCCAGTTTGTGGAAGTACAAGGTAGGTGTTTCTAATAAAGTGGCCAGATGTATATGTTTATACATCTTTGCTCTCCTCAGGAATCTCTCCTCAGAGATCTCTTTTTCCATCATGCTGAATACTATGTTGCTTGGGGTCCAGGCAGAGACCTCCAACAAACCTGACTTGTCTTTGGCTAATAAGGTGCTCAACGGCATTAACTGGGTTGTGGTAGCCGTCTTCTACCTGGAGATCGCGCTGAAATGGATGGTGGACTTCTGGCTGTTTTGGAGAAACGCATGGAACATCTTTGATTTCATCCTCACCTTTCTGAGAACATGTCCTTCAGCAGCACTAACACGAAAGCCACTGGAGTAGTAAAGGTTCTCTGCACCTTTCGAGTCCTTCGTGCACTGAAGATCACAGCCAAATTCAGGCAGGTTAGACTGTTGGCCCTGTTGGCCATAACAAGATCTGTTAAGGATCTGGTACCTGTCTTTCTGCTTCTGTTAATACCGATGTACATCTTCGCTGTGACGGGCATTCCACTGTTTAAAGAACAAACTCAGTATGACGCTGAGAACCTCACCTACGGCAAAAGTTTCGAAGGCATAAGCAACTCTTTCAGCACCGTCTTCAGATTGCTCACCATCGATCACTGGTACTCCCTGCTGGAGGATGGATGGAACGTCCCAGATCTGAACAAAGTCGCCTGCGGTGCCTTCGTGATCAGCTGGATCATCGTTGGTTCCTTCATTTTCTGCCATCTTTTTGTGGGCTTCATGGTGAGCAACTTTGGAGTTCACCAGGAGTGACTTTGTGAAAGAGGTTCAGTCGATTGAGAAACATCAGAAAGCAGATTTGTTTAAGGCTGAAATTCTAAACAAGACAATGAGCCAAACAAGCATCCAGGTGGAGACTTCAGCATCCACCACTCTTTGCTCCCCAGACCAGACAGATGTTGACTGGGAGACCAAAGTGATGCAGTATTTAGACGCAATCAAGGAGCAGGAAGAGGACGAGCAGGAGGTGGTCTGGCCCAGGGACACCCTCTTCAGACACTATGAGCAGATGGAGGAGCTACAGTGCAACCTGGAGGAGAAGACGCTGCATCATCTAAAGTTAGTCCTGGGTGAATTGTGGGAATTGTAGTGCAGTTGTAGTTTATAGTGTAGATGTTTAGAGGTGGGAATGCTAAGGTGTTAGAAATAAAGGTCTCTAATCGCTGTTTTCCTCTGTCTTCCAGTTCAGGCACTGCTTAACCTTAGTGACATGTAGTGCCCTAAGGAGCCTGACGTGTCCCTCCAGCTGAAGCTACAGGGCAGCCAAAAGGTGAGGACACAGTTGCAGTGCACACTAGTCTAAGCCCCATCTTAACTGAGGCTGGAACACCCCAACACAGATTACAGTGGTGATGATGCACCTTTGGCTTACCATCAACCAATAAAATATGCATATGCAACATCAACAGCTATATTTATATTTATAGCTATATTTAACTCTCTTTTCTCTCTGCTGGCTTTTTGCTCCCCTCTACAGGATAGCCATGACATCACCCAGCTCCCAGAGGTCGAGCAGGTGGTCTTGCCCAGGGACACCCTCTTCAGGTACTTTGAGCTGATGGAGGAGCTACAGCGCAACCTGGAGGAGAAGAAGAGGCTGCATCATCTAAAAAGTAAGTCCTGGGTGAACTGTGGGAATTGTAGTGCAGTTGTAGTTTATAGCATAGATGTTTAGAGGTGGGATGCTAAAGTGTTAGAAATAAGTGGGCAGTGAGGGGTTCACGCTCTTTATCACGCAGGTTGACAGTGAGCTCTAACCAGAGTCTTTACGATGTCTGCAGATCCTGCTGATGCACCTGGCAATGAACAAGAGGAGTCGGCAGAGGAGGGGATGAAGAGTTTAACCTGCTGCGGAAGTCTTTCCAAAAAGGTTCTAAATAGAACCATCTTCTTTAATAAAGAGCCCATAAAGAACCATCTATTTCAAGTGTGTCATTTTTAAACTGAACCAGGTTGAATTTCGACTTACTGTCATGTGCTGTACTGGTGAATAAATATCTGATTAAAATGTTAATGCGTGTAAAATTGCTTTATGTTTACAAATATACGTTCCTGAGGTAAAGACCTCCGGCAATAAAGGGTAAGTACAGTGAAAAGTTAGGTAAATGTAACATTTTGCATGTTTTAACATATTTTGATGATTACGGTCCAGAATTAAGTAAATTTTTCTAAAGTCTTACACCAATGTGACCTCGGCCTTAAATACAGACATAAAATTAGTGAGGTATGGAAACCAAAAACCATTTAACCTTCAGTATAGCACACAGTATAGAATAGTGCACGACAGAAAGACTAAAATTCATCCTCTGACTTAGACAGTCAGTAAGTAATTTAGCGAAAAATGTTCTTCAGGTTGCTATTTATTGGAATACACTAAGCGCCCAGCTAGCACAAGCATGACTGAGATTTCAGGATCCTCAGGACATCTCAGCACTGAGGCAGCTTTCTCTCCCCATGTCTGTAAATATATAAATATATAATATACTGATTGTTGACTGTTGTTGTTAGTGTAATATCTCCAAATCATTATCATCAGTATATTAGATTTTCTACAGTAAATTAAAAATAAAAATGTTTTGCACTGCATGTATTTGTTTTATCATTATATATATATATCTATCATAAATACCATTTTTGGATACAGTTATAGAGTACTTATTAGGATATGCTAAAAGCCTAGCTAGTGGACTAGCTCAGCTAATACTGCTTGCTATTTATTAAAATAGCTTTTTATGAGGATTAGCTAAACACATGGTTAGCTAACATTGCTCCCAGTTCCCAGATCCCAGTTTTCAACTGCAAAGGAAATTTTATGGTAACCAAGTTGTTACAGACCTTTGTCAGGAGAAATGTATTACACTAGGTAAACCCTACCATGTCTAGGCTTCAATACATGCTGTTAGACTACATGCCCTGTGGTGCCTTGCGACTGAAGAGCTAAGACACAGAATCGGGGGATTTTTCACAAGTCAATGACAATGTGATGTGTTCTCTAGGAAACCCTGCATAGTTGGGACTTGGTCCCGCAGCCTCCTGGTGGGGATCACGTTTACCACTTTTTCTGCATTCATGAAAACTATGTATAAAACATGGCTTGATAAGATGTTTCAGAAGTCTACTGCCAATGAACCGTACTTCATTGTTTGGTGTAATTATAGGGAAAAGATTTGGTACGTTTGGTACCAAACGTACCAAATGCACAGCACTGAGGTTGGTAAACTGAGGGAGTAAAGGCAACTAAACATGAAGGTTAAGTGGTGCCAAAACAAGATCTATGATCTGTGTTTGGGGGACTGTCTGAGGGTTGAATACAGGGAACAAGCCCAGCGGGAGTGTGGATAAGATCTCCTCTATGACTGCAAAACTGTTTAATATTTCCAGACAGATATGCTCAATGACAGTATAAGCACCTACATTTCTTATCCTGCTTCTGGTCATCAGTAACACAGCCATGCAATACTTAATAAGGTGTCCAGAAAACAACGCAAGAGAGAAAAGTAAAGGTGCTGCACCGTGTTCATCCTTTACATTCCCATCTGTGTTCCACCACTTCCTGAGGCCCCTTAAGGAAGTCGTTAAACTGATCATCATTACAAATGTTCCTCTTCAAAGATCTGAACGGCAACACGCAGCTGCCACAAAGATGCTGAAAGGCTTGTTTGTCCCTGTCTGACAGACGCTGACCATTGCACACCAAAGCCCTGCAACTGCTCTGTTTCTCTGTGATTGGTCAGCTGGCAGTAGTAAGCAGTTGGTTGTCTGCTGCTGGTTGTTTGTCTGCAAGCTCACTGTGAATGAGGAATTAGTGCCTTCCGAGGTCTTCTGAGGATAAGCAATGCCGGGTGTGGGGAGGAGGCACGCTTTCATGAAACTGGTGGAATGCACAGGTCAGCAGAGAACTGACAACAGATGAGTGACCACAGAGCTGGTCCAGGACAGAGAATGATTTTTATTATGCCTTCCTGTATGCATTGGTTCCTTACAGGGATGGAGGAGTTGCTAAGTAGTGTGCTACTTTTTGTAATTAACTACATTTTTTGTAGCTAACAGCTGTAGCCGCTAGTTTTATGAAATGTATCTAACAGCTGTAGCTTCTACAAAAATGTTTTTACAGCAAAGGAGGATTATTATGTTATTTTATCTAAAAATCGAATTCTGCTGTGGAGCCGCAGCAGCTCTGCAGCAGTGGACATTCAGGCCTGATTCTCTCCCCAAACAGAACCAGGGTCAACGATGAGGATTTTGAGGCGAAAGCGTTGCTGAAGTTTAATAAAGACTCTGAATGTCATGTCTGTCTGTTCATCTTGCTGAAATTTTTAAGTTGGAGCAGTTTTATTTCAACAGTTGAAACATGTTTTGCACAAAACTTTTTGGTTTATTTAGTTATTGTTGTTGATATTTGTTAAGAAAAGCCTGGAATGATCGACTTTGCCTTTACTTAGTCTAAATGTTTGTTGGATATCACACCTTTGGTTATGGTCAAGTTTGATTGATGGTTACACTTAAACTCACTTCTTGGTGATCTTCTTGTATATTTATAGCTTTTCAATTGTGTTTCTTTCTGGCACAGGACTAAATGCAGTGTCTTGATTATACTGTCAGCTGGGCTTGTTTGATATGTCAGGTGGAGATTTACAAACATTCTGACAACTGTGCTTATAAAGTAGCTAAAAGTCAGCACTACTTTTTTTTTTAAAAGTAGCTAAATTGTAGCTTTTAGAGTTATTCTTATTTTTTTTATTCTCTTAAGATTATATTTGGTGAATGGAGGAACAGCAAAGTAAGAATTTCACTGTACACTGTAACTGCCTGTTCTGCTGTGCATATGATAAATAAAAAATAAAACTCTTGAATCTTGAATTTTGGGAAAGTAGCTACAAAGTAGCTAACTACAATTTTTTTAGTAGTAGCTATCCTAACCCTGATGGCTTATCAGTAGAGGGAATCGAGGAAGATAGGTGTGTGTGTGTGTGATACATCGTCAGTTGATATATTAGCAGATAAATGTATTATTATTATTATTGTTATTATTATTATTATCAACCCTATATTAGACTATAATATGACTGAAAATCGATCATTTACATAATGTTTGCTCCTGCACACAGTAACAAATGTGTAGTCTCCAACTCACACAACAACTCCATTTCCCAGAATCCTGTGATGACGTGGCTGTTGGACTACTGCAATCCAAACAGTTCACACTCACCTGACTACTGATCTGTTGCCCCTGCTGTTTGACATGTGACCAGTCTTAGTTTATCTTAAAAGCCTGGGCTTTAGGTTAGTTACTTTTCAAGGTATTGCTTCTCTTGGTTGAGCCAGTGAGCGTGTTCTGTTTGATATTCTTGCCTTATTGTGTACTTAACCCCAGTTCTGGATTTTCAGCCTTTGCCCTTTTCTCTTTGGATCTGGTTCCCTTTGTTATGTTTGTTCTTTCCTGTCTTTTGTCTTTTTTGGATTTGACCTACGTCTTTTCACTGACTACGATTTTTGCTGAACCCTTTATAATTAAAGCCTCATTTCTTTTTTTTTTTCTCTACCGGGAGCGTCTGGCTGGTTTTGTCACTTTATGCAGTCACTACACTCAAAAATGATTTATAGCCATCATAAACATTAAGCAAATATTTTACATAAAACATTTAAAAAACATAAAAATTAGACTTTATATTCATTAGAAGCAACTCAAAATGGATAAATCCAAAACTAATTTAATTGAACTGTAGAAGATCTATTAGATTTTTCCGCTAAATCTTATTAGAAGGCCGTACGTGTGTGCAATAGGACCAGGAAATGCATCATCAGCCAGGAAACTGCTTCAGCTGGCATGATGGACATGAAATGACTCTGTTTATTTTTACAATCTCCTGCCATCCTTCGTTATTCTGTGTAACTGCAATGAAATAGTGATGCGTATTAACTTTTGTTTTAACTTTTTTGTTAAGTTTGTGTTTTTAATGATTTTGACCAAATATTAAAGTTTCATTTCGCTTATTTTAAGAGAAACTCTAGATCAGACAAGCAAACTAGCTAGCTAGCATCCTTGCTAGGTCTGCTGTCATGGTAACGGGTACAAAAGGTAGACTAAATAAACAATGGCAGTGATTTATTGTGAAGCAATTGTTTATTTAGTCTACCTTTTATACCCCCACCTCACTGGTGTTGTGAGTATCTCTCAAAATAAGCAAAATGAAACATTGATATTTGGTCAAAATCATTAAAAACACAAACTAAGTTAATACGCATCACTATTTCATTGCAGTTGCACTGAATAACAAAGGATGACAGGAGATTGTAAAAATAAACAGAGCCATGTCATGTCCACCATGCCAGCTGAAGCAGTTTCTATTAAATCAGTTTTGTTTTTTATCCAAATTGGGTTCCATCTAACGTATAAAAATAAGTAAAGTATATCTTTGTTTTTTAAATAAGTTTTATGTAAAATATTTGCTTAATGTTTATGATGACCATAAATCATTTGGTACTGAGGCGATGCCCCTCTACTTTTTTGGTTCTCATTATTGAAAGCAGTACTTTCCTCATAAACAAAAGGCAAGTTGAACGTCATGAGCAATCTCATTAATCTGTCTCCTCCTCTTTTATAATGTAAGAGCTTGAGCAGAACCCAGTGAACCCGCAGAGTCAAAGCAAACACTGACACTCTCTATCAGTAGGTTTATTGGGACATGTAAATATATTATAGCCATAAAAGATGTTTCATATTGTTCTGAAAGGGTGACTCAGCCACAGTTCCAATAGCACACTAGCACAAAATCAATCACTCATTCTGCCCTACAACTTTTGGAGATTAGGCGCCAGCCCTGTCTGTGTGTGTGTGTGTGTGTGTGTGTGTGTGTGTGTGCTATACTTGTGAGGACCACATGGCCTTACAATGATAGGACAACATGACATTTTAGCTCAAGTGAGGAGATTTTACTGGTCTACGTTTTCACCACAAATTACTTTTTTTTTTAACTTTTGGATACTGAGGTTAGGTTTAGGTTTAGGTGTAGTATTATTTGGCTATGATAGCAGCAAGAGTGAAAGGGAAGGTTTACAAGACAGTAGTGCGTCCTGCTATGATGTGTGGTTTGAGACTGTGGCTCTGTCTAAAAGACAGGAGGCTGAGCTGGAGGTGGCGGAGATGAAGATGCTGAGATTTTCGTTGGGAGTGACAAGGATGGACAAGATTAGAAATGAGCAGATCAGAGGGACAGTGAAGGTGGAGCAGTTTGGAGATAAAGCCAGAGAGGCCAGGTTGAGATGGTTTGGACATGTGTTGAGGAGGAATAGTGGATATATTGGGCAAAGAATGTTGGAGATGGAGCTGCCGGGCAGAAGGAGAAGAGGTAGACCTCAGAGAAGGTTTATGGATGTAGTGAAGGTGGACATGGAGATGGTTGGTGTAAAAGTAGAGGAGGCAGTGGATAGGGCAAGATGGAGGCAGATGATCTGCTGTGGCGACCCCTAAAGGGAGCAGCCGAAAGAAGAAGAAGATTATATCTTACAATTACATTTAAAAAGCATAGAAAAGTATTACAAGTACCTTGAGGATGCCTGCAGACACCCTGCTTTTTTAAACTTTTTCCTTATTAAAATAAATGAAGTATGGCGTGGGTAAAAGCCTGAAGTAGGATGTTGCTTAGGACCCCTAAATGTTCAGAAACAGCCGTGGGTGGGCAGAACCCGACTGACTTTGGTTGTTCATGCTGTGCATATGAGTCCCACCTGCGTCACTTTGACTGGGAAAAGGATGTGATCACATGATCATAGCATGTCGCTCTGCTGACGCCTGAAGGTGTGATGGTGGAAAGGTTTTCAGACACAGTGCACCTGGTGGGATTGATGAAGGGGCTCGAATCTGGTCTGGAAAAAAAGGTCAGATGGTAGCAGACGTTCCGAGCAGGAGCAAGAAAGATAGAACAATGTGGAAGCGAAGTGGGAGAGAGTGAGTGAGGGACTGGAAAGGCAGCAGCTGTTTAGGGAGGGAGGGGGTCTGGGAGAGAGCCAGGACTCATAAAAAGTCAAAGTATGCTGTCTTCAATGCTCAATCTGGATTATTTTACCAGAGGAGGTTCTGTAATGTCATTTCTAAGGGATTTGAATGGCTGGTTCATACAGAATAAGGATTCTATGTAATTTCCCCAAATGATCACAGACTGGAATGAGCTCAGACTGGAATGTGACAGCTCAGATGTACATGTTGACAGTCACTCATGCTCTGTTCAAAATAGCCTTCTGTGTACTCTGCCAGGTGTCTCTGCTGTACTGGAGACATTCATCTACACTGCATACTACTTACTACTTTTGGGCACAATCAGAACATGAGCAGTATGGTAGGCTATTTCACACAGAGTATCAAACTGTGTACTACACTACACTATAATAACCTGTAATTCTAACTGATTTTGAATATATAGTAGAATGCACACTCAAAAAATTCAACATGAATACTCAGAATCGGTCTGTTGCTGGTATTGATAGACACTATTGTCCCACAATGAAACGTAGGAATGGCTGTTTACAGCTGGAAAGTGTTAGTTTTTTTTTTTTTTTGCCTTAAAAACCCATGTAAACATGCTTGTTATTTTGCAGGACTTTGTGTGGCTTCTCTCATTGCAATGGGAACAATAAATGCTTGGCTTTCTTTCTCATCTGGTCTTCTCTCTTTGATAAAATGAATTAAGTATACTCTAAGTCAATTGTTTTAGAGCATGCCGTGACATACATTTACATTTACATTCATGGCATTTGGCTGACGCTCTTATCCAGATGTTTTTATTTATTTTGGTGATAGTACCAAAGTAGCAAGGTCATATGACAAACACGACACACAACAATGCAGTAGGTTAATACACACACTGGCCACTGTATTAGGTACACCTTGCTAGTAAAAGGTTGGAGCCCCTTTTCCCTTCGGAACTGCCTTAATTCTTCGTGGCAGACTTTCAACAAGGTGTTGGAAACGTTCCTCAGAGATTTTGGTTGGTTTTTTGAGTTACTGTTGTCTTTCTATCATCTGGAACCAATCTGCCCATTCTCCTCTGACCTCTCACATCAACAAGGCATTTTCGGCCACACAACTGACCGCTCACTGGATATTTCCTCTTTTTCGAACCGTTCTCTGTAAAGCCTAGAGATGGTTGTGTGTGAAAATCCCAGTAGATCAGCAGTTTCTGAAATACTCAGACCAGCCCGTCTGGCACCAACAACCACGCCACATTCAAAGCCACTTAAATCCCCTTTCTTCCTCATTCTGATGCTCGGTCTGCACTTCAGCAAGTTGTCTTGACCACCTCTACATGCTTAAATGCATTGAGTTGCGGCCATGTGATTGGCTGATTAGCTATTTGTGTTAACAAGCAACTGAACAGGTGTACCTAATGAAGTGGCTGGTGAGTGTATGTCATATGATAACCTGCCGTAACCTTACATTTTTAAGAGTGGTACAGAGAATATACTATTAGCATCTAGAACACAACAGGGATTCAACATCAACAACAATAACAGCACTGAACACAGCAGTGTTTCATAGCAGGTTTGCTACATTACTGTGAGATGGTTTCGACCAGGACAATTACTACTGAAAGTGCTATCTGGCAAATTACAAGCGGCACTCATGTACTTTCTCTGCCCAGGCTGTCCTCCGGCTGGTTAATAGGAGGCCTGCGGTTCCTGAGCTGATGCTGATGTTGATGGGTCATGGCAGCAGGTCTTAAGGCAGACAGCGCGAGTCCACTTTAATCACCCTGACTCAAGAGATCCCGAGGCAGCAAGATGGACAGAGTGAAGAAAAATAGAGGGAGGAAGAGAGGACCGACTGTGGCAAAAAGGAGTGAGGTTTTTATTTATCCCTTTAACTTTAATTTAAACCCTAAATCTATACTGCTTCAAAATTTGCTTGCTTAGTTTTGCAGTCAAGCCAGGAGGCTAATGGAACTAAAAGTAAGAGAAGCTTACATCACTTGTTAGATGCAGTGATGCATTGCAGCTCCAGTGCAAAACTAAGGCAGAAACCTTCAGACATCAAACATAGCTGATTAGCTACATTAGCAGTAAAACTTGCAAACATTTTTTTTTTGCCAAACTACACCTTTAAGAGAAATTAGAGGGAGCTTGAGTTAGATGGGGATATAGGATGAAGCAGTGAAAAAAAGCAACTCCAACTAAAAAAAATCCCAAAAAAACAAAAAACTAGAGCATGTCAGATGCCTCTGGGGCTCGTTTGGTCCTCAGAGTTTTGGACTGTCCTGCTTTTGGCAACATTTAGGACGAGACGTGATACATTTTGCATGAAGGCAAGCAGCTGTGTGTAAATAAACTGGAGATGAGAGATAGGGCAGAAAGAGGGAGATGAAGGCAACAGACATCAGTATCCTTCATGAAATGTTTTGAACTCTACGTTAAGGCTTATCATCCAGTAACTACTATGAAACTACACTCTTTGCAAATAAGGGCTCTATATAGTAACAGAAAAAATTTTAGCAGAACTAACAGAACTTTTTTTGCTGCTATGTCGAACCATTATTATGTTTTATAGAAAAGAAGCTGTTCACATACACTGTAGGTGTGTGCCTCTCTAATTAGCTTCAGTTACATACCACTGATCTCTGGAGCAGTTCTCTGGAATGATGAATCATGCTTCACCATTTGGCAGTCTGACAGATGAAATTGGGTTTGGTGGATGCAGGAGAACAGTGCCTGCCCTCATACATAGTGCCAGTTGTAAAGTTTGGTGGAGGAGGAATAAAGGTCTGGGCCTGGAGTTCATGGTTTGGGCCCCTTAGTTCCAGTGAAGGGAAAATGTAACACTACAGCATAAATTCACATTCTACAGAAATGTATGCTTTAAACTTGTTGGCAGTCTGAGAGAAGGCCCTTTCATGTTTCAGTATGAAAGTGACCCTGTGCACAAAGTGAAATCCATGAATAAATAATTTGTTAAGAGCTTGGTCTGCACAAAGCCCTGACCTCAACCCCACTGAACACCTTTGGAATGAACTGGATTACTGATTCCGAACCAACATCTGAACATCAGCACCTGACCTAGTGGAAAGCCTTCTCAGAAGAGTGGGGACTGTTATAGCAGTGAATGAGAACCCCAATCCATATTACTGGCCATTGTTTTTGAATGAGATTTGCATAGAGATGGAGTATCACTCCGTTCTTCAGAAAAAGTCCAGAATAAACAAAACTAAAGCCTCAGCTTTTGTTTCGGCCCTTTGGACCGGATTGCAGTCACAGAACAGGAATGTTGTTGGGCTCCTGCAGATGCTCAAGGTGAGAGCAGAGCTGGAAGAGGAAGCAGGGCCTGCAGTGGCCTTAATGGACTGTGATGACATTTAGCCTATGGAATGCAACAGAACTGCCATCACACAGGTTGTCCACAGGACTGGAAAAAGTACAGAGACCCTGTAACTACATTAACATAAAGTGCCTTGTGGACGGCCCATCTCTGATGCTAATTTGCAGTGTTTTTTGCAGGATCATTTTGGACAGCAACATTACTTAACTCCATTTTGCTCCTGCTTTTGAACCTCCTTCTCTGTCTGCTTTATGTGCTCTCTCCCTGCCCTACATACTGCATATTTACTAAGCCTACGGTAGCCTAGATTTTCCAGTTTATTTATGGAGTATGATATCTATTTCCTTCTTAGGTGACTCTTCATGTTTCCTTTGTCTGTTTGTCATAAGTGCCACACTTTCATGCGCATGCATACTAGGACTAGCCTGAGTATCTAAACCTGGATTAACAGAGGAAGCTGTTAATCAGCTATTTTGTTAGGTTTGGTGAAGCTGTAAGAAAGCCTGTCAACACCAGAAAAATAATAAATAAATTATATATATATATATATATATATATATATATATATATATATGCACACACACATTTTTTTTGAGCCATGATCAAACAGCTGATAATAACCCAGCAATAACCCAGAGGTTGTTGGGGGGCCCCTGGTGGCTGCAGGGCCCTAAGCAGCTGCTTATTTCTCTTATTAGAACTGGTACTGATGTATCAGCGCCAAATATAATGTCACTCGACATTTCAAAGTTGAGCTATGTTTAAATGTGGGGTATTCTGCTGTCTTGCTGGTATTCACACAATAAATTAATAAACTTAACCGTCACTGGACACAGGCCTAATGAGTAAAAAAACTTTATGTTCACGCATGGCTGCCAAATAACTGAAATACAAGCAGTTAACAATACAAATAGAAGTAGCCATGAACTTTATTAATGTTTCTGTCTCATAATTACAACATTGTGGTGGCATTAATGTGCCCTCATTTTGTGATATTTATGATATTTCTGACAGCACTATAATGCAATGCAACTGAGCTATGACCAATACTAGAACTTGCACCCGGATGCCTAGCTCTGGTCACTGAAAGTGGCTTCTGTAGAGATGACACCCTCAGAAGAGACCCGAAGAGCCCATCAGTGGTAAAGGTTTAAATTTTAATACACTCCTTTTAAGTTAAGCAACTCTTAGGCCCAATGCCATTTCTTATTTTTACTCCTACTTCTTGTTTTCGAGTGTCACCTTGCCCCTTGAAACTACGTTACAAGCGGTAGTGGTTAAAATATTTCCCTATGAAACGGGACCTCAACTGAAAAACAGCCTTACTTCATTAATAGCTACTAGCGCTGCTCAGTAGGCAACCCGGCCAGTCTGCAGTGATAGCAACCTATTTGCGGGGCTTTAGTTACATTTAGGGGTAGGCTCCAGCACCCCCCCACGACCCAGAAGGCTCTGTGTGTTTGTACTACATGCACAAATATACAATGTCATGTTCATTCAAATCAGTTATTAATAGAGAGTTTGCCCCCTCTTTGCTGCAGTAACAGCCTCTACTCTTCTGAGAATGCTTTACAGTAGATGTTAGAACATTGCTATGAGGATTTGATTGCATTGCAGACATAAGATCATTAGTGAGGTGATGTTGGACGATCTAATAGTTCTGGATCAAAAGTGGCCCATCATCCAGAAAACGCAGCTTACAGGGTCAGGACTCAGTACTCAGGGGCTTCATACACCTTTAGCCGACACTCAGCATCAAGCACAGACCTTAGGCTCATGTGTGGCTGCTCCAGAACAGAACCTCCCACCCATTGTTAATGCATTTCTACGGAGATCACACAAGCTGTAGTCTTTCCCTGCTCTATATACTTTCTATTTAGTCTTTATCTATGATCAGCTCTTATTCTCTTACCGCATAACTCAATCTCTCTCTCTCTCTCTCTCTCTCTCTCTCTCTCTCTCTCTCTCTCCTCATATCTCTTCAGTCGGTCTGCTGTTTTTCTCATTTTTCTGATCACTTCAAAGTGGCTTTTTGGCACTCTGGCCCAAAACATTGCCAGAACAGTCATAACAGCCCCCTCTCTCGCTCCAAATCCTGTGCACTCCTGGCTGGATAAAGACATCCCAGCGACCGCAGAGAGGGCCAACAGCATGAGAGAGAACATGTGTGTGTGTATGTGTGTGTGTGTGAAAGAGAGGTGAAAATGAAGAATGCTTACAATAGTAACACACTCCACAGGTGTTTTCTCTTCAAGTACTCAGTCCTTCATCCTGACAGCATCGTCCCTTCCTGTTCACCCCCTCCTCCTCCATTCCATCATTCCTTTTTCACCTTTCCCTCTCTGCTAAAGACCAAGTGTGTTCTTTTCCACTCAATTGCGTTCTCATTAGGCCAAAGAGCTTAAATTAGTGTGATGAACGCACCATGACATTTTGTTCTTTTGATGAGCCCCCACCAACCCCCCCACCAACCCCCCACCCTCTCTCAATGGCTGCATTTCTCACATCTTGTCTCTCAACCCTGTAACAGCATCAAACTCCAACTATACCTCTATTCCTTTCTTAGGATTGAATTGTGCCAGAGAACCTGTCTATTGACCCTCATCGCTAATATTGTCCCTCTTACATGTTTTTGTCAGTTCATGTATGTGTATTCATATATGCATACTATATATTATAACCTTGTGTCTCCTTATTATTATTATTATATAACCCGTTGCATCTTTTGTTAACAAGATTTGGCAGTGCAAGATTTTATATTGTGTCGACTTTGCATGATGAACGAACCAATAGAAATAGTCCAAAATATATACTGCATACTGCCTGTCTGTCATTATTATTTTTGTTTGGCTTGTCACACTTTATTTGTTTGCCTTATGTACAGTTTGTCTGTTATCAGTTTTTTAAATCTATGTGGCTTGTCTTGTCGTAACTTACCTGTCTGTCTCTTGTACTATATATTCCTTGCTAATAATAAAAAAAAGAAATAGTCCAAAATCTCATTACATTGACTTACATGAATAGTTATGACTCATTTCATATCTTATTACATTTATTCCAGTAAGTTCAACTCAGCTAATAAAAATTGTGCACTAAAATTGGATGGGGGCTGTCAAACTTTTACATACGACTGTATGTTGATGTATATCTATATACAGTTCTGTAGACACCTGGAAAATGATATCTACATAACTGGGCAGTCAGAGTGTATTTGCTCTGACAGTCACTAATATTAGAATAAATACATATAACAGTAATATGATAAGTAATGATCCGTGTTTTTGCTTAACCAATTCCAAACATCTCCTTGAAGAAGCCCAGTATTTGCGTAGTTTTCACTAATACTTGATAAATAAAGACTTTTTAATTGTTGCTTAAGTGCCTAAAACAAACTTGTGTTATTAAAAATGAACTGTTAAGATTTAACTCTATGGGAGAAGCAAAAAAGTCAGTGGAAACACAATTTTTCCCCAAGTAATTTTGGGCCATTTGCTTTGGTCCATTCATCAAGAAATTTACACACACAACATAAAGGGCAACAGGCATTTTCACATTATGACAAGAACTGAAAAACAAAAATGGAGATGCGAGGGTTTGTTCTGACAACAATATACTATATTATAAATATATATATGTACACACACACACGCATAGTATATTCTAAACGGGCCTTACTAGAAAATTTCAAAACTCTTATGAGAAATTATGACTTTGCTGTCAACTCAAAGGCATTTTGTGAGGTTCCAGTTTATATGAAGCATTTCTTTTCCATTATTTTCCTCCCTTGTTCAGCTCTGCATAGCCATCACCTACAGTCCTCCGATGTTATGTAAAATGATTAAATGCAGTTTTAATAACGTTATGCTGCAGAACTACAACCAGAGCAGTTGGTCTGATCTACATTCAAAATACATCATAGCATAGCTTTCATGTGAGCTCATGTTTGACCTTCAGTCTTTAAAGCCCAGTTAATTTGCTATTAAAATTTAACAGCTTTTTAATGGAACTTATGGAGTTTGGCATGCACGGCTGGTCTGAGCATATCTGTGGGCAGAATGTGTGTGATTTATAGATTCATAACGACAAGAATTTGTTTGGATTTGTTTTATTGTTTTCAGTCAACGTGTAATCTTACAGAGGCCTGCTTTAGCTGAATGATGGGACTTCAGCACCATCTATTGGTAATAAAGTAAACTGGTGAAAAACTGGCCTACTTTCAACCATGCTTGAGCTAAAACAACTTCATTCCTTGGAAAAAAAAGAAAAATTGGCTCTATTTATTGCTTACAATTCCATCGTGTAGACTCACAGTAGAACAGTGAAACAATCATGATAAACAATGAAAAACTCATAGGGTGGTTTTGTCAATTATATTATATTGTCAATACAGACAATATAGTATGTTGGCCTACATAAAGCACTGCAACAGAATCTGCCTGAAGAGCACTCTGACTAGCTCTGAATTGAATGAAACCTGGTGCGTTACAGTGAATCTGCTGGAATTTGCTACTCTCTGTTGTGTTACTACATTAAACTGTCCTGCCAGAGAATTTCTAGGAACTTCATGACTTGAACACAACATTTGAACTGGAGGTGGAGTTGATACACACAACATTATCTTAGTTTGCTTTCTGTAAGACTTCATAAAACCAAAAAAGCACCACACCCTTCGGTGAAGTTTAGACACAGTCTGTTTGATATCCGAGTACAGTCAACAAAAGAAGAACCTGCTTTATTGCATTCATTCACTACGTTAGTCATGACACATTCTCCTGGCTCAAATGGGTTGTAGCTGAAAAACAATACTACAACTTCTATAATTGGCAGAGGTGGTTAGAGTGGTTTAAACCCAACCATAATCAAGTAGAAATATTGCTACTTCAGGGAAACAAAGGCTCAAGTTTAACTAGTTTACAAAAAAACAACATGAGTAGAAGTACAAAATTATTTGTATTTTAAAAAACAAATATGTACCGAGGTACTATATCCAGCATCAGCACAGCACAGTGAATTTCCCCGCTGTGGGACTAATAAAGGATTATCTTATCGTATCTTATCATAATCAGTTCGTTAGATGCTATTCTTTTCTTTTTGGGATTGTTTGGCTGTTATATTCCTAATGATAATTTACATTTTATACATTTTGTCACAAGTCAGTTTGTGAAATTTCTGCTCTGCTAGATCTGCCCTGGACAACTGTAAGTGCTATTGAGAAAATAGAAGCATCTAGGAGCAAGAACAGCTCAGCCATGAAGTGACAGACCACACAGACTCACTGGCCTCGACCCTAGTGAACACCTTTGGGATGAACAGGAATGTTGATTGCAGGCCAGAATGTCTTGTCCAACATCAGTGACTGACCTCACAAATGCTGTGTTAACTGAGCACAAATTCAAAAAATTTGTGGAAAGGCTTTTCAGAAAAGCGGAATCTGTTAATAATAATAATAATTCCATTTTCATTTCTAATGCGCTTCTCACAAACCCAAGGCCTCTTTAAAATAAGGACTTTACATTTTTGCAGTCAGAAAAAATAAGTCAGAGAAGAAGAATGATTAAAAGTATTGAGGAAAGAAAAAGAAAGTTCTGGACTTTGAGGGACGACAGGGTGGAGCAGTGGCAAACAGATAATGGAAGACAGTTCAATAGTTTAAGAGCCATAAAAAAAAGATCTGCCCCCAAAAGTGAAGGCAGGGACCACCAAGAGGCCCACATCAGAGCACCTCAGAGTACGAGCAGGAGTATAGGGGAGAATTAGGTCAGCTATATAAGGGGGTGTTAGGCCATTCACGGCCTTGAACGTCAAGAGAAGCTGAACTGGAGGCAAAGATTTGGTTAATCAGTGACAGTGAAACCAGGCTGATGTGAGAAGTGTTTTTGAAGGGTTATGTACATATTAAAGTGTTGCAACTATTTTGCCACATTATGTTATAGCCACAAAGGGGGCAATCCATATTAATGCCTATGGTTTTGGAGTGGGATATCCAACAGCCTCATATAGGCGAGATGATTGGGTGTCCACATACTTTCGTCCATACAGTGTATGTATAAGAACCGCAGTGTTCATTAGTGCCTTAAAGCACTATTTATTCAATAAAACTATCACAAAACCACCCCATGGATACATCACTAATGCAGTATTTAGCCAACACACTGCGGCTGAACACCTGTCTAGCATTACACTCACAAACTGGTAAACCCCTGATCGGTTTGTAGACTCAAGTAGTTTTTAGGAAGCACGGACAGACGGTATCAGCTGAATATACAACAGTACCAATGATATCCCTGCATGCTTATAATAAATAAAATAATCACATTTCCTAACATTTCTTCAGTTATTATGGCTCGGATGATCAGCAGGTTGCAATCAAAATAAACAATGATCAGTAACTTCACAACAAAATTGGACAACACTTAACAATGTGTTTGGTGTCTTTAGCCTAGTATGTAACAGCTTTACATTTAATCTACAGTAACATTTGAATATAGAGTACAGATAAAAATGTCCATGGATCTGTTCTTTATCCTGGTAAAGGTGCAAGAATGCTGGAGGAGGTCGGTTGTCGTATTCCATGCCTGAGAGAGTCTGAACTGAGAGCTGTGTACACCTTCTGTGATTGAAACTCTTCCAACTGGGTTTGTAACTTGTCCATTGCAAGTGGTCTTAAAACGGCTGAGTGATATTTATCAACTGCTACAGTGGTGCAGAATTACTGGACTTCTGTAAACATGAGCAAAAATGTTTGTTGTTCTGTTTTTATAAAAAATTATTTGCATTTATACCCAGTTTTCGTAGTCACGGGAATTCCCACCTGACAGATAGGTCTCCCTGCCAACCTAAGTCTTCCTGAACTGCTGCAAATGCAACATCACTGGACAACTCAATGCGTTTAGACTCCTGACCACAGACGGCTTTCTAAAACATCTGATTTCTCCCATATTTTTAGCTGATCTTTTGCTCATCTTTACCAGCAGCAACGTTGTATCTGAGCTTGATCTCTGCACACGTGCAAGGTATTTTAAAACCAATTTAAAACCAAGTGCTAATCTGTGGTCACTATTACAGTATTAC
The DNA here is from genome assembly GCF_015220715.1 of Pygocentrus nattereri. Lineage (NCBI taxonomy): Eukaryota > Metazoa > Chordata > Actinopteri > Characiformes > Serrasalmidae > Pygocentrus > Pygocentrus nattereri. Next base: position 39,420,070 of record NC_051219.1, read on the forward strand.
ATTTTGAAGTGTAATCCCAGTGTATATGTACCATATGAAATCAATTAAAATAAAAATATGATCTTATACATTTACAGTTTACAGTTGTAAGGCTGTGTTTACACACTCATTTACACATGCACATAAAAACAAATCAATTAAAAAAATCTATTGATTGAAGACTTCTACCTATAAAGCAAAACAAACAAACAAACAAATGAATGCCATTGAAATATTAAAATGACTATACTAAAGCTATTACTGTGTTCAGGTTGTACAGTACATAATAAATCAACAATAATTAGGGATGCACAATGGAATCATACCAGTATCTACAAATAGCTACGTAAAAACAAATGCAGACCGTACAGACATTTGAATTGGGTTGATATTTCACATTAATGTCTTTATTTTACAGATTTCCCTGCATTTGTAACCCTGTAGAAATAAAGAGGTTATATCTCTCTGCAATGCTAATCCAGGTAGATGTCATCCCATTTTCTACATTTAATAAATGTTTATGTGTCAGTATTGATGGGTGATGAAAGCGAAATGAAAGCGAAATCATTGCCTGATATAGGATTCCAACTGCTCAACAGTTCAGGTCTCCTTTGATGTATTTTTCATAATGAACCATATTTTTTCAATTGGTGACAGGTTTGGACTGCAGGCAAGCCAGTTTAGCACCTGGACGATTTTACTACAAAGCAATGCGTGCAGAATGTGGTTTGACATTGTCTTATTAAATTAAGCAAAATATGTGTCTGGATGGCATATGTTGTTCCAAAACCTGCTATCATTCAGCATTAATGATGCCTTCACAGATGTGAAAGTCACTCATACCATGTGCACTAATGCACCCCTATGCCATCATTGATTCTGGCTTTTGAACTGTGCACTGATTACAAGCTGGATTACAAGCATTTCTGGATCTCATTTATTTATGGTTTCTTCATTGCATGTTACAGTTTTAACTGTTTGTGGACGCAACAACAAACAATGGTTTTCAGAAGTGTTTCTGAGCCCAGCCCATGCAGTGATTTACACTACAGAATTATGCCTGTTTTTAATGCAGTTCTGCCTGAAGATCATGGCCAACAAATACTGGTTTTTGGCCTCGAGTCTCTGAATCTTTTAATGTTATTATGTGCCGTAGATGACGAAAAGCAAAAGTTCTTTGCCACTTTATGTTGAGAAACACCATTCTTGAACTGCCTTTCAGAGTGGTGAACACCTCCTCATCTTTACTTCTGATACTCTCAGCCTCTCTGGCTGCACTTTTTTGCGTACATTTGCAGAAAAATGCCACGTTTAAGTTTGTTTACTGTAAAAGATGTGCTAACTTGTTTCCAGTGGTATAAAACTTTTGCCAACAACGAATATCGGCATCAGCCCCTGATTTCCAGCGATGCATCCCTATTGAGAATCCAGTTGTTCACATGCCAGGGGTTCTCAAACTGGTCCTCAGGGCCCCCTAAACGGTCCAGATTTTTGGTCTATCCCTATGTGTTGCAAGTTAGGTTGGATCAAAATCTGGACTGTCTTCTTTGCTATAAGCCTTACATTTAATTCAATAGTCTACTGAAATAAACTGAATGGACCTACAAACAATGCCAGTACTGCGTTGCTGTAGGTGGATACTGCATACCTGGGCTTGAGGTGGAGTGTGTGTTCAGATCTTTTCAGAAGTGAGGGGTCCACCTTTCTGAACCTCCTTCATGATGGACTGCACCACCTCCGAAGTTGTGCCCTGACCCCCGAGGTCAGCTGTGTGCAACTGTCAAGACAGGAAGAATGGCTGAGATTTTTAATCCACACCACTTTGTGCTTCTAAGTAGATGTTATATGATGAAAGTTATCGTTGCAGAAAGTGTTTTGTAGAAAGAAAACAGTTCTTTACACTTTGGCCATTTTTCGTCATTTGTGAGGTTAAAGAGGCCTATTCTATGTTAACCTTTATTCTATTTATAACATTTGTGTGGTTTGATGTACTAAAAATGTTCATAATTCATTTTACATGACCATTTTTTCAACCTCTTTTGCCTTGGAATTAAAGAGGATGGTTTGATCGCTGCGCCTTTAACACTGATATATGTAAATGAGCTCTGTTCTGCTTGGCTGCCCTATATTGTGCCTCATTCCAAAAGCAGTGCAGGCTGAAATACATCTTTAATGCAAGTGGGTGGGGCTAACCTGCTGCTGCCAGAATAGGCAGGTATATGTAAATGAGTAAACTCTCACATCACAAAAACAATGAATTTAAAACCTGATGGTTTTGCTTGGTTTTCACATATGGTCTGTACGGAGTGGGGAGTGAATTTGTTGTTTTGAAACTTTAACAGTCAGAATCGGCATTATCATTATTAATTAGCAATTAGCCAATTTAACATTTTTATTATGACTCATGCTGTTTCTGAATGCTGTTGCTACATCTATACCAAAATGCCGAAGCATAATTAGGCATGACTCATTGTGCCAAACAGCCAGTTGCCTCTTACATAAATTAAATAAATAAATAGGCAACAGATTGTCTTTATAAACTTAAAAAGCCAGTTTGGTCCATGTTGTTTATATTGCAAGTTTGGCTAATAAAAAGTACTGGAAATACGCTGCATTTCATCTGTTTACTTACCCACACAGTAAAGTATGGACCCATGCTTGTATCCCCTTAAATGGCCAGGTTCTGGCCAGTTTATTACACTGCTATGACCTAGGAGTAACTCCAGTTTGTATTCTGTGTAGTGACTGACTAATAGGCCTTATAAAACAAGTCTACATTTTTAAGGGGTCAAAGTTGTCCAACAGAGTTTAAGCCCCTAAGGAGTGTTGATGAACACGAAGAGTGTCCCTGAAAATTGGCGTTTTTGTTTAAAATGCGTCAGGAAACATTGACAGACCGCCGACAAAGGACGAAATCTGCATTTGTGTTGCTATAAAGAGCGCTCTCCTGCTGGAATCCTGGACTGACATAATCCACCAAATATGCACAAAGAAATGAGGGCAGAAATAATCGGCTTAACTGAACTTCACACGTCTTATGCTGAAATAATAAGACTAGGGAAGCCTGAGATCGAGTTGTTGACCTATTCAGAGCATAAGAACATAATTACTTTCCAAACATCCTGATTAAGAGATTTTATGTTTGATCTTCTAAAATTACTGCGGCTAGAAGTGTTTGTTATGATTTATAAAACTGTTCAGTGACAGGGTGAAGTGTTCCCTGACAGAACCTTTATGTAAGTGTTCTCATTTACATCAAAAGGCGCCACCCCATGGGGACAAACTCAGAATGGTTCTGCTAATCTCTTTCTAAAGTGTTTTCCATCATTTACAAGAATTGTACAAGAGCATTGATGCATGATGGTAATTGATAAGACAAAATCTTCCAAGGCTGTGAGAATGGACTCCATGCACTTAAATGAGATTAAGCAGAGTAATGAGATTTGATCATACCCGAGTCTCTGAAAGCGTTCTGAGGATGGCTTTTCGAATCATGCTGGCATAGTCATGAAGCCTAGGAAAGAAAAGGCAGGACAGATATAACAGCTCACAAAAGAGCATGGATTAATCCAGCAACCTGGAGAAAAAAATCTCCTGTATTCTGACCTAATGAGACCTCAGAGTCTCTCAGCTGGCATGGCTGGCGGGTTAAAAGACTGAATGACAGGGGTAGAATGTCTTAAATGAGCAGACTGGTACGCATGAACATTTTTACATACCCTAAATGATCCAGCATCAGGCAGCTTGCCAGCAGGGTAGCAGTGGGGTTTGCAATGTTCTTGTTAGCAATGCTTTTCCCAGTGTTCCTCGTGGCCTGACAACACAAAGCACAAACACTAGGATGACTGCGTCCTTCGCTACGGGCATTTCTTCATTTCTCTTACACTATAAATGTACAATCAATGTCATTTAAAGTAGAACACCACCAATTTTGCTAAATTACTTAATAATTCAACGGTTTCGATGAAAACAAAATCATTCAGAGCGATTCAAAGTGAAATGCGCCTTTCTAGAGAAATTCAGAGTCGGAACTGTTCACCATTATAGTACTAGGAACCAGATGTCCGAAGCATTTAATGGTTCTAAAAGCTACATCCCATTTATAAACATTTCGTGTTATTACACAAAATGGTTATAAACGTGTTGCTTGATACCTGCAACATTTTGTCACATCCTCAACTGAGATCAATGTGCGTGAGTGAATGTGCTTTTGTAGTTACTAGCCTGTAGCTACAGCCATTCAACATGGCGAAGGTCTGTTTTGTATCCAATTCAGTTCCCCTTCAAATTCATGTTGACAAATCAGGTTCTCGGGCACTGAACAGACAACAACGACAAGCAACACTGGAACTACGGGATGCGAAAAAGTCCAAAAAAGCGTTGTACGGCAGCTGTATTCACCCGATTGTTGACAAACAGGACAAAAAGTATTTGTAAGTATGATTATTTACTGTGACCCGTATTGAAAATAATATTTAACACGGAATCTCTATTGTGCTGTGTTATCTTGGGTAAATGCATGTTGGGGATTGGGTGAAAACATGCAGCTGTTCAAGTGGTTTGGTGTGAAATACACCTTGCTAAAGAAATCTACCAAGTCAAAATTGTTCAGCAGTATAGTACGAGGAACCACATCTGCGATCCAAAATGACCAGTGAACTTACATGTGCCTATAAGTTTTTTATATGTCACACTGATAATGGTAAAATATGTGCAAAATGCAAATTTTGAATAAATATACTTTTTGGGTGCTAATTTTTCCTTGTAACGCTCTGCTTGTACTCCTAAAACTCCTAAAAACACAACCTGGCTTTTGACAAGATAATCTAACAAAATAATGCGACTGTGACAATAACTGGAACGTTTATGTCTTAATGTTTTAAAATGTAAAACAAAAGCAAATTATTAGTAATTAGTAATTGGCCACAATATATGAATTATCAGCTATCACCCAGAATTTCTAACACAGTTTATCCTTGAAGTCAGTCTACAGGCACTTGTACAAACTATTCGTGCTTTACCGTCTCAAAGACAGCGTAGTCCTTGCCGTAGTTGGCCCCTGGCACCAGGCCAGGACCACCAACGAGTCCGGCACACACGTTGCTCACCACGTTACCATATAGGTTCGGCATCACCATCACGTCAAACTGCTGGGGCTTTGAGACCAGCTGGACACACAGAAACAAAACCGTGGAATATACCAGAGGTACCAACCTGAGTTCCTCCTGAGACACAGCTCTTCAGAGGTTAGTGTTTTCCCTGTTCTATCACTCCAAGTTCAACTCAGCCCTTGTTTCGTGACTTCGCCCCTGATTGTTCCCGCCTGTGTTCCCACCTGTGTCTTGTGATCCCTTGTTAGCCCTTGTGTATTTAAGCCTTGGTCTGTGTTGGTCTTTGTTGTTTACTGCTCTGTTTGTACTGTTTAGATGGTGTTTAGATGTTTGGATCTATTTGTAGTTTGTTGGATGTACTGTTTGATTGTGTTTGACGTGCTGTTTCATTCTTGCTTGAGGTTCTGTGTTTCTGTTCGTCATGTCTGTCCCGCGATCTCTCCGTGTTGGTTGTATGACCCTGGACTGTTCTGACCCTGACCCTGGATTTGCCCGAAATAAATCTCGCTTGACTCAGCACATGCGTCCGCCTCCTCGCTCCATGTCACAGGATGCTTTTGCAGACAACAGTATAGGTGTCTGCCAACATACTTGTACTTACTGTTGAACATGTGCAACAGTGGACGCTGTCTAAACAAGCATGTACAGAAAACTGAGGGAAATGTTACATTTTTCATCTCTTTCTCTCGCTCTCTTTTCTCCAAGAACGAATCCATCTGGCAGCGAACCTTCAAACCGCTCAATTTGATTTTATGTCAGTTTTGGTTCAGGTTTAGGATGAGTGTTGTGGTCTCACCCTGCCCCCAGTGCTGCTGTACAGCCAATCAGCATTTGCAGCTCTGCAGATCTGAAAAATGCGTAATGTTGAGATTTTGTGCACCTAGCTACACTTACCCATGAACCCCTTCTCTGTGTCGCAACGTAAATACGCTTATAAGCATTTGCGCAAAAGCATATATCAGCTTTATGGTGCTTTGCTCCTGGTCATAGTCATGGTAGAGGCTTTAAAGTGTTACAGGTTATGTGTTGACTGGTCACTGGAAACATGAGTTGTGTGTGACACTATATCAGCTAATATGCACATGCAGGTAGCATAAAAACAAAATGACAGACAAAAATCATAATCAGTTTTATATGCCGGTAAACAGATACCTGCATGGTGGTGTTGTCCACGATCATGTTGTCAAAAGTGATATCAGGATATCCCGCTGCCACCTCCTTACAGCACTGGAGGAAGAGACCATCACCCAGCTTCCTGTGTGAGGCACAGCAAAGATTAAATGACTCGAGCTCTGAACTGCTACCTGTAGACTCATCAAGTGATAAATAAACAGAACTGTACTTCATCAATATGGCATACAGGTGTCTTAAGCCAGCATTTTGCTCACATATTGTGATAAGAGTAAATAAAATTGACCAAGGCAAAAAGGAAAGAGTTACTACTACGGACAGACACTCACATGATGTTGGCCTTATGTACGGCTGTGACCCTGCGGCGACCTTTCTCTCTGGCTTGTCTGAAGGCATACTCAGCAATCCGCAATGAGTTCACCCGAGTGATGATCTTCAGACTCTCCACCACTCCTGGGACATTCTGTAGAGGTCAACACAGTAAGTGCACACACACCGATCAGACATAACACTCATTGTCCATTTTCTCAGCTCTACTTACTGTATAGCTGCACTTTGTAGTTCTACAGTTACAGACTGTAGTCCATCTGTTTCTCTGATACTTTATTAGCCCCTTTTTACCCTCTTCTTCAGTGGTCAAGAGCCCCATGGACCCTCACAGAGCAGGTACTATTTGGGTGGTGGATCATTCTCAGCACTGCAGTAACACTGACTGGTGGGCCACTGGTGGTGGTGTGTTGGTGTGTGCTGTGCTGGTCAGAGTGGATCAGACACAGCAGTGCTGCTGGAGTTTTTAAACACGTCACTGTCACTGCTGGACTGAGAACAGTCCACCAACCAAAAATGTCCATGTTACGTTTGACATGTTGCATTTTTATACACACAGAAACCAAAAGGAACGATAGATTTCTCAAAATGTAGTGGAGGAAAAAGTAAAATGTTTGGCTTTGAAATGTAGTGGAGTGAAAGTAAAAAGTTGCCCAAAATGGAAAAACGTCAGTACAGATACATGAAAAAATTACTTGAGTAATGAATTATATTTACTTACTTACTGTCCACCACTGTCAGAAAATAAACTACAGGTTTAGTTTTAGTTGCTGTAAAAACATGCTGGTAAAAAAATGTAAAACACTTGTACTGTTTTCTAGACACTTTGACTTGTTTGTTAAAAAACCTGTTGCTTACCAAAAAGTGCAGGTGCGCAATATTTAGCAGACGTCTCACATCTATATGGAGGCTCTCCTTAAAACACATAGCTAAACTTTTAAAGTGGCAATGATGCAACCCAATTTCTATGGATCTATGAGTAAGAGAGTGTGTTTATGTGATGTGTGTGTGTGACAGAAAGAAAGAGAACACACACCTCATGCTCCAAGCTGCTGTACTCTCCTTCAGTATTCTCTCTGATGATGATGATGTCTATGTCTTTGTGGCGGGTCTGGACTCCAGGCAAAGTCTGACAGTGCATTACATTAGCATACAGGTCCAGAGACGTGCTGGGAAAAGAGAGAGGTTCCAACAAGGGACAGTCATGACACTGCATGGCATTCAGAGCCAAGGTAAGGCCTGTTTGACATACACCACCATGCCTGCTACAGCTTACACACACCATCTATACATACAGCGTTTGCACTGCAAAGGGGTGCAACAAGCAAGTTGGGCTGTTTTAACTTAAGTTAGCAACTGGCCTGCCTTAACATTTTAAATTACCTGAACTTAAATTAGGAAGTTAACACAACAACAAACTGTTTTACATTCTGTTTACTTTATTTGAAGCTAAAAATTTAAAGCAGTTTTTATTAAAACCCTATTTTTGTAATACGTTTACCAAATGGATGAATAATCCAGTTACTTTTTTCCCATTCAGAACTATTATTATAAGAGCACAGTATCCTTTAACCCCTAGTGGCTTTTTGACTAGTGACTGGGCAATCGTTTCATGCCTGGTAGACTTACTGAGAAACGTATGCGGTATGAAAGGTTTATCTTGTATTTTGTTTTAAACTGTCATTTTTTAACATCTTTGTTCGAGTTTCTGTTTTTTTTTGTTTGTTTTTTCACAGTAGGGATTTACAATTCATAATTTCTTTTTAAATCGTAATTTGAAAGAGTGCAATTTTCAAATTGCAATAGCTGCAATTTGTCTCCTACATTATTCAACGTTGTCTTGCTTTAAGTGGGGAAATTCAGTTTAATACTGCAGAGCTTGTGAACAGGCAGTCTGGCACACTACATTCAGCGTTCAAGCCTGAAGACTGAAAAATGCGTGTGCTGGTTTTCCTGGCAAAAACAGACTTGGAGCTTAATTTTCAAAAATAGTGGCATGTAAATTTTTGGTTTTCTTAGCATGGGTCAATGAAATCACAGATATTCTTGCCAAATTGTTGCCAAATGAAAAGCAAGATGTTCCACATTGCACAAGCCAGAGGTAATATATGTGAACCAGGCCTAATAACCAAGCTACTGTTTGGTAATACTGTTAAAATGTATATGCTTTGAACCGGTCCTCTTAAACTCCTTGAGACCACCGGTGGTTCCAAAACGCACTTCGTCATATCCTTCATAATTTTCATATTTCATAAGCTACATTCATATGTTGGGCGTTATATGAGGCTGTAACTCTTCTTTCCAGTCAAATAGATGGTGGTGTCATTTTAAACCCTTATAATGAAAGAAGCTGAACTTTTTTCTACCGAAAGTCGACCCATTTTTCCGCAAATCTGGGCTATGAACTATAAACAGATGGCGCCTCTTCAGTGATACAATCTGTAAAAACGATTTTTTATAAAATAATACAAAGAGCATCTAAGATTTTTGCCTTTCAGCAGTAAATTGTAAGCATATAGCAATATGTGTTGATCATAAAGCACATTTTCTGTTAATTTGAGGGCAACTTTAACCAAAAAAATAACAAATAAATAAATAAAAATTTACATTTATTTCATGCAGTTACTGAGTTATTTGTCATATGATTTGGTCATGTAAACCCAGATGAAAAACCAAGATGTGCACTGGAAAATAAGAGATTAAAGTAAATGACAATATTATGATAATGACACAGTAAGGGTGTAAATGTCTGTTCCCACAATGACTCGATTAATTCGATTAATATTCTCTTAGACTCAAGTTTTTTTGTATGAATTATTTTTAAAAATACACTGAATACACAAAGTGGACTAGATTAACTATCCGGAATACAGACAGTTCAAAAATATGTCAAGCTTTTTATTTTTAGTTTCAAAATAGCCCAGGAATTTTATTCTTGGCAAAAAACGAGTACATACTTTACTGATTACAATTACAACCAATTCTAATTTCGAAATCATTGCGGCTGAACAGCCTCTTTCATTTTTACACCCCATAACACAGTAATACCGTAGCAAGTTGTTCCTGGATTTATGGGAGGGAGGAAGGTTGTGATTGGTCTCAATGTTTCCTGCAACAAAAATAAGAAGACAGTGGAGAACAATAAGAAGTATGTCAGTTAAGTGCACATTTTCAGACTTAGACACACCCACAACCTTAAAAGCCGCGACACCTACCCTTCAGTGCAACTCCATTACGTCTGATAGCTGTGACAGCATTATTAATCTCATCCTCAGATGTTAACGATGAATCCACGTTCACCACCTCAAAATCCACAGGGACGCAGCAAAACCTGTGAAGACCCCAATCTGTCAAACAAATCAAATCGCCCAAAACTAAGAGTCTTTTTTCTCTGCCTTTTTCCCAGACCTGAAGAGCTCTTGGGCATGATTCAGAAGTTCGGGTCCGATCCCATCTCCAGGAATCAGGGTCACTGTGTGCCGGCCTCCGTACTTAGCAGGAGGAGGCTGGTGTAGAGATAAGAGAGTTATTCACACCATAAAACCAGATCAGGTAGACAAATGTATACAGCATAACTAGAAACATTACTAACATTCATTCAGTCTTAATTTGACCAGTTTGTCCAGTTTTAGTTAACAGTAGGGGAGCGTGGGGCTGGTTGGCACAGTTTTCACTCTCTGCGGTATATCTCAGGTATCAAATACATGAACCCTTGTGTGGTGTTGAAGTGCTTGTTACTCAGGGGTCTGGTGGACCCCCCGCATTATTGTTTTTTAAATCAATACAGCCGTAACAGTTAATGTAAAAATACCAGATGTTTAAAATATCAATAGTGTCCAGTGTAGGGTTCTCCTTTAGCAGCTGTAGCCAGTCAGCAGCCTGTCCATGTTGTCCTACCTCACACACACACGTACACACAAAGACACACACACACACACACACACACACACACACACACACACACACACACACACACACACACACTAACAGCAGGCCATGTAGGAGGAGAACAGAGTGAAGGACACAGCACCTCCACACTTTTACTCCTGCAGGTTCACATTAACACTACACGTGTAATATAAATGTGTGGGGGGTGAACAGAGTGAGACACTGAAAATGGGTTATTTTATATGTTCTTCACAGAAAATGAGCAAAGGCCGAGTAATCTGAGGTTGAAATAATAATAAATTGCATCATTTTCTCTTTTGGTTAACAGTGAAAATGGGTCCCAAGGACCTGAACACAACACAAGGGTTAAACGAAACTAACAAGCTCAAACAATAAAGCTAAAAACAGATGGTCTTAATGTCAGAAGATATTTCCTGGAGTCACTGCATAACATGGAGTTGACCGGCAGGTTGTGGTTGGCACAATGCAAAAAGGCTCCAGTTTCAAAAAATGAGGCAATGGATAGAAATGATGAGAGCTTTTGATTTAAACCAAACCACAAATATAATTTATTAATTCAATATTTTATTGTTAGCTTGCTGATGAAGTACTGCACAGGCGTGGTATTTAGTAGGCTATTAAGTGTGTGTGCAGCATTTAATATAAAAATAATCTATGTACGTGACAATAGCCCTACTAGAGGTGAACAATATGATATTTTATTGTAATCATAATCAATTGTTTATCATGACAAACAGTATACTTTTCTGTGTATGGTGGATTATCAATACTTAAAGAACGCTGACAAAGTGACTGCATGTTTCATTCAAAATAAAGCGGAATTAGTCCTGTTGGTCGGATTTGGGGCGGTGCTGTATGTGAAAAGTTGAATAAAAATCATGCTCCATGTCTTTGTGTCTGTAGGTCAAAATATTGTGATACATATGTCTCTAAGTGTCATAATATGATATTTCCAGAAAGACACGTGCCAACTGACCCCAAACACATCAAGACACAACTTCATGTTAGGTTACTTATCACTGGCTTTCAAATCACACATCTAAATTCTGCTGATTGGCACTAAAGTAATACATTTTAAATCTTTTTCTTTAAAACATATCTATAATGTACGGTACTGTGCGAAAGTCTTAAGCCCCCCAGACACATTTTCAAAATCTATTTATTTGTGTAGTTTGCGTTTATTTGCTGAGAAAAGTGTTAATATTTGAATAGACAAAATGTATAGAATATTAATTAATGATGATTTTATACACATGTATATATATATATATATATATATATATATCCTCTCCATGGATCACCACCTTATCGTGGTGGAGAGGTTTGTGTGCTTGAAGGACCCTAGGAGCTATGTTGTCTGGAGCAAAAGCTCCTGGTAGGGTCTCCCATGGCAAACTGGTCCTAGGTGACAGGCCAGACAAAGTGTGATCCATAACCACCCCTATGAGGACAACAAAGCAGGACTCGTGTACCCTGCCCGGATCAGGGTTACCGGGGCCCCACCCTGGAGCCAGGCCTGGGGGAGGGGCTCGCCAGCGAGCGTCTGGTGGCCGGGCATTCACTCATGGTGCCCGGCCGGGCCCAGCCCGAAGGAGCTACATGAGTCCCCCCTCCCATCGACCCACCACCGATGGGAGGGGCAGTAGTAGGGGTGCGGTGCATTGTGGATCGGGCAGTGTCCGAAGGCGTGGGCCTTGGCGTTCTGATCCTCGGTTGCTGAAACTGGCTTTTGGAACTTGGAACGTTACCTCACTGGCGGGGAAGGAGCCCGAGTTGGTGCGCGAGGTCGAGAGATACCGACTAGATATAGTCGGGCTCACCTCAACACACAGCTTGGGCTCTGGGTCCAATCTCCTTGAGAGGGGCTGGACTTTTTTCTTTTCTGGAGTTGCCCATGGTGAGAGGCGGCGGGCAGGTGTGGGCTTTCTCATAGCCCCTCGACTCGGCGCCTGTATGTTGGGGTTTTCCCCGGTGGACGAGAGGGTAGCTTCCCTACGCCTTCGGGTTGGGGAACGGGTCCTGACTGTTGTCTGTGCTTATGCACCGAACAGCAGTTCAGAATACCCAGCCTTCATAGAGTCCTTGGAAGGGGTGCTTGAAAGTGCTCCTCCTGGAGACTCGATTGTCCTACTGGGGGACTTCAACGCTCATGTGGGCAATGACAGTAAGACCTGGAGGGGTGTGATTGGGAGGAATGGCCTCTCTGATCTGAACCCGAGTGGTGTTCAGTTTTTGGACTTCTGTGCAAACCACAGTTTGTCCATAACGAACACCATGTTTGAACACAAGGATGTCCATAAGTGCACATGGCACCAGGACACCCTAGGCCGCAGTTCAATGATTGACTTTGTAGTCGTGTCAGCGGACTTGCGGCCATGTGTACTGGACACTCGGGTAAAGAGAGGAGCTGAGCTGTCAACTGATCACCACCTGGTGGTGAGTTGGATCAGGTGGTGGGGGAAGATGCCAGTCAGACCAGGCAAACCCAAACGTATAGTGAGGGTTTGCTGGGAACGTCTGGCAGAAGAACCTGTCAGATTGATCTTCAACTCACACCTCCGTCAGAACTTTGACCAGATATCGGGGGAGGTGGGGGACATTGACTCAGAATGGGCCATGTTCCGCTCCTCCATTGTTGAAGCGGCTGACTGTAGCTGTGGTCGCAAGGTAGTTGGTGCCTGTCGGGGCGGTAATCCTCGAACCCGGTGGTGGACACCCCAGGTGAGAGATGCCGTCAAGCTGAAGAAGGAATCCTACCGGACATGGTTGGCCTGTAGGACACCAGAGGCAGCTGGCAGGTATCGACAGGCCAAGCGATCTGCGGCTTCAGTCGTTGCCAAGGCAAAAACCCGGGTGTGGGAAGAGTTCGGTGAGGCCTTGGAAAGTGACTTTAAGTCGGCTCCGAAAAGATTCTGGCAAACCGTCAGGCGACTCAGAAGGGGAAAGCAGTGTGCCACTAGCACTGTATATAGTGGAGATGGTGTGCTGCTGACTTCGACTGAAGACGTCATTGGGCGGTGGAAGGAATACTTTGAGGACCTTCTCAATCCCACCGACACGTTCTCCAGTGAGGAGGCAGAGTCTGGGGACACGGGAATAGGCTTGTCCATTACTGAGGCCGAAGTCGCTAAGGTAGTTAAAAAGCTCCTTGGCGGCAGGGCTGCAGGGGTGGATGAGATCCGTCCCGAGTTCCTCAAGGCTCTGGATGTTGTGGGGCTGTCTTGGCTGACACGCCTTTTCAACATTGCGTGGACATCGGGGGTGGTGCCACTTGATTGGCAGACTGGGGTGGTGGTGCCTCTTTTTAAAAAGGGGGACCGGAGGGTGTGTTCCAACTATAGGGGAATCACACTCCTCAGCCTCCCTGGTAAGGTCTATGCAAGGGTACTGGAGAAGAGAGTCCGGCTTATAGTCGAACCTCGGATCCAGGAGGAGCAGTGCGGGTTCCGCCCTGGTCGTGGAACACTGGACCAACTCTTTACCCTCTCCAGGATTCTGGAGGGTTCATGGGAGTTTGCCCAACCAGTCCACATGTGCTTTGTGGATTTGGAGAAGGCATTCGACTGTGTTCCCCGGGGTATTCTGTGGGAGGTGCTTCGGGAGTACGGGGTACATGGCTCTTTGCTACGAGCCATTCAGGCCCTGTACAAACAAAGCAGGAGCTTGGTTCGCATGGCCGGCAGTAAGTCAGACTTTTTCCCAGTGAGAGTTGGACTCCGTCAGGGCTGCCCTTTGTCACCGATTCTATTCATAATTTTTATGGATAGAATTTCTAGGTGCAGTCAGGGGATGGAGGGTGTCCGGTTTGGTGACCTCAGGGTCACATCGCTGCTGTTCGCAGATGATGTGGTCCTATTGGGGACATCAGGCCGTGAACTTCAGCTTTCACTGGATCGGTTTGCAGCCGAGTGTGAAGCGGCCGGGATGAGGATCAGTACCTCCAAATCCGAGGCCATGGTTCTCACACGGGAAAGGGTGGAGAGCCCTCTCTGGGTCGGGGATGAGCTCTTGCCTCAAGTGGAGGAGTTTAAGTATCTCGGGGTCTTGTTCACGAGTGATGGTACAAGGGAGCGGGAGATTGACAGGCGGATTGGTGCTGGGTCAGCAGTGATGCGGGCTCTTTACCGGTCTGTTGTGGTAAAGAAAGAGCTGAGCCATAAGGCAAGGCTCTCGATTTACTGGTCGATCTATGTTCCCACCCTCACCTATGGTCATGAGCTTTGGGTAATGACCGAAAGAACGAGATCGCGAATACAAGCGGCTGAAATGAGTTTCCTCCGCAGGGTGGCTGGACTCTCCCTTAGAGATAGGGTGAGAAGTTCGGTCATCCGAGAGGGACTCGGAGTAGAGCCGCTGCTTCTTCACGTCGAGAGGAGCCAGTTGAGGTGGTTCGGGCATCTTGTTAGGATGCCTCCTGGACGCCTCCCTTGGGAGGTGTCACAGGCAAGTCCACCGGGGAGGAGACCCCGGGGAAGACCCAGGACACGCTGGCGTGACTATATCGCCCAGCTGGCCTGGGAGCGCCTCGGAATCCCTCCCAGGGAGCTAGTGGAAGTGGCTGGGGAAAGGGAGGTCTGGGCTTCATTGCTCAGGATGCTGCCCCCGCGACCCGAACCCCGGAGAAGCGGAAGATGATGGATGGATGGATGGATGGATATATATATATAGACACACACACACACACACACACTGGCCTCTTTATTAGGTAAACCTTGCTAGTAAAAGGTTGGAGCCCCTTTTGCCTTCAGAACTGCCTTAATTCTTCGTGGCAGTCTTTCAACAAGGTGTTGGAAACGTTCCTCAGAGATTTCGGTTGGTTATTTGAGTTCCTGTTGTCTTTCTATCATCTGGAACCAGTCTGCCCATTCTCCTCTGACCTCTCACATCAACAAGGCATTTTCGGCCACACAACTGACCGCTCACTGGATATTTCCTCTTTTTCGGACCGTTCTCTGTAAACCCTAGAGATGGTTGTGAGTGAAAATCCCAGCAGATCAGCAGTTTCTGAAATACTCAGACCAGCCCGTCTGGCACCAACAACCACGCCACGTTCAGAGTCACTTAAATCCCCTTTCTTCCTCATTCTGATGCTCGGTCTGCACTTCAGCAAGTTGTCTTGACCACCTCTACATGCCTAAATGCATTGAGTTGCGGCCGTGTGATTGGCTGATTAGCTATTTGTGTTAACAAGCAACTGAACAGGTGTACCTAATAAAGTGGCTGGTGAGTGTATATCGAACATTGACGGTAGAATCCAATGAAACATCCAGGGTTTTTGACTAAATGGATAAATGTTGGCAAAGAAGGCATTTATTTGTAGTTTACATGTTTCTGGATGTTCCCTCTGCAGACCCGCAAGTTAATACTGTACCAGCCAACACCGCCCTTCACAACTTCATACAGCATCAAAAACCACACAAGCAAGTCTACTTAAGTGTGTAATGACTTAATGCTAAATAGTAAGCATAAGCCTCTATTACTTGGTGGCTACATTAGCCTCGTAGCCCTTAAACTAAAGAAATACACTTCAGACAAGAACAGCTCGACTGATTGACTGCATTTGTGGTAAGAGGACAACTGTGAACATTTGATTTTTGGCCGACTTGTTGCTTTAATGATTGTTATTAAGATGTTGCTAATCCTGTAAAATGCATTCAGTCTTAATGTCTGTAATAAACATTGTGTTGTTGTCAGGTGAACGTTGGGCCTAAACAGCTCACCTACAGCATGTCGCTGTTGTGGGAACAAAACCGCGTATCTCCAAAATGGCAACTTTACAGGAGAAGCAAAAAACCTCCTTTACTTTTAATGTACGTCAATGGAACCAGATTTTTTTTCCAAGCCATTTTGGGCTGTTTCCTTTAGTCCACTCATCAAGAAATTTACATACAATGTAAAGGGTAACAGGTATTTAGAAATTATGTGAAAAACTGAAAAATGACAAAAATGGAGATACGAGGTTTTGCTCCGACAGCAGCGATGAGGACCGTCCACCGCTGTATTCCTTAACGGTGCATTGTGTAGGAGTTGCATAGTTTATTTCCACAAATGCACTTATGACACAGCAAGCAGTTATAAAACCCACACAAACACACACTTATTTCATCAACAATAACAGTGGACTCAAACAAAAAGCATTATATCATGGCCGATACTTGGTGCACCTTTATGATATAGTGGTGTTATGCACTGCATGAAAACACAGTACTCACAATAGCCTGGCCATGGATGGATGACTGCATGATTGTGGTGAGTAGGTGTGAATTGGAGGGAGAGAACAAGCGTGGTTAGTCAGTGAAAATGGCATCAAATGAGCCAGTGGTGTTTTTGCCAGGTCAATCTTGAGCTGATATCACTGCTCCTGTGCATTTCAACCCAATCTGTATCTGCAGCATCTGCAGCATAGGACTGACTGCCATATCTTATCTATTTGTTCTCATTTACAGAGATTAGGTTTAAAAAAAGGAGTTTTCCTTTAATCCCTCACTTGTCCATGCATAGTGGACAGACAGGTACGCAGATAACAGGGGACGTCCACTGATTTTACATCAATTCCACGATTAAATCAATAAGATGTAAACAAGGTCATTCAGACTAGTTTAATGTGGAAGGCTCTGTTCTAGAGAAACATACCAAGTGGGAATTGTTCACAGTGGTGGTGGTAGGAACCAAACGTCTGAAGACTTTAGTGCTTCAAAAGGCAAGCAAGGTATCTTATGTCTAGGACACTGTCTGATGATAATTTTGTGAAGGTTTTGGCCTAAAATGTGCTTTTTTTATCATATCATGTCAACATTATACATGCATGGTGTACTATAGCAAAAATAGCCCCCAAAGGAAACAGATTTTTTCAGATTTACCACTATTTTACCACTATTAGCCTAATGTAAGAGGTGTGGGCTCCCAGGTGGACTTAAATAAAATACCTATATTGGCTCTCTGCGCATCACCACCCCGGGTTCCTATCACCTCCACTTTAAATAAATTCAAGTTATTCACTTCTCCTGCTGGAGAATTCCCCTTTTAAATAAAAACAATGCATGGAAACGAGATCCTAGTGTGAGCGAGGCCATGACTTAGTAAGGTGTGGGAATGAGATAATTAAGTCATGGTAATGACTTAGTAACGTGTGGGGATGTGATCTTGGCTTACTAAATCGTGGCCACGCATTAGGATCTCATTCCTATGCCTTATCAAGTCGGGGCCATGACTTAATTATCTTGATCCCATCCCTTACTAAGTGGTGGCTATGCACTGTTTTTATGTATACAGAATGTCACATCAGGGCTCCTGCAATTAAACCACTCTGAATGGCTTTTGGCATCTCAACCAGACAGAAAAAAATCAAATATATTAGTGGAATTCCACTTTAGTGACCGTTAAGAAGCTTTATTTGCTTGTGTGTTAGGGCAACAGACGATATGCGTGAGGAACGGCATTATAAGGGTGGTGATGAGAGGCGTAATGAGGTACTGACAGCGACCACTGTGTAATGAAATTACATAGGAAGATGCTGGGCCGGCTTTCAGGACAGAGGCTGAGGGTAGGCTTAGACAAAATTAGCCCTGCAGATCCAATAAGGGCTTCCCTGCGCAATTTAGAGTTGTGCCTGATTCAATTTGCATCCAGAAAACAGGCCCAACATCATAAACAAACTCACTGAAAAGGGGAAAAACAAGAAGGTCAGTTAGATTTAGCACATCTCTTCCCTTGAGCAGGACACTTACAGTGTACGAGGACTTCTCTCTCCTAGTGCACATGACGGGTCTCATCACCTGGCCAGGATCACAGAGACAAAAGAAACGAGAAGGATACGTCATTCAGGAGTTATGAGTGGACTTGGCTGGGACCCGGGCGATGACGTCACAGCCAGTCGTACAGTAATGCATGCAACTACCACATGTACCTCATATAATGTACTTCCCGGATTTGCAGCCAAAATAAGAGACCCTAAAGGAAGCTGTTGAGCTTTTTTGGACGTGCAGAGTAAGCAGCTAGCCGGCTCAGTGACCTTGCAGACAGCTGCATTACGGGGGACACGCAGGACAACGACCACTATGGTCAGATATTCACGCCGCGCTGCCAAGCACGTAGCTACACGTGCCGTAGCAAGTATATAAGACGTCAAAAGTTGCGGTGCTCTTCTACCAAAGCGTTAGAAAAGCCTTACACTGACCGTGCTGCCCTTTAGTCCGGTCCACGGCTGCAGTATCTTGGAGAGTGACAGGACCGACCTAGCAGCTGACATTTTGCATCCGAATGTATGAATAAACAGCTCTTCACAGACTCTTTCCGTCGGCAGGCCTGACTATCCCGAGAACCTTCAGCACATTACAGGCGCTGCTTTCACGCTCCGTTGAGGGGACGAAAAACCCTGTGGAAATTTCTGGCTTTGGCCATGTCCTTCACATTAGTGCCACCTGCTGTCGAGTTCTGGGGGTTGATGGCGTTTTTATTATAAACGGGAAGGGGAATTCCAGCGAGTTTTCAAAATTTCGGCCTGGTTTACATCACTTACCAAGATGTAACCCATGGAAGCCATGGTTTAAATTAAACAGACATTTAGTAAGTCAAAATAATCAGAAAGTTTTCCATAATTCATACTTATTATGGCATAACATCTCATCGGTGTGACAGGGTATCTCATATTATACAACAGTTAGTTCCGGCTGATTGGGTCGGAGGCGTTCTAACCGCGCTGTTATTTCGCCATAACAACACGGTATCACTCCGCTGAGACACCGTTGCTAAGCAACGACTTTGCTAGGAGACGCTCGAGGTATTTGAACGTTTTTTGCTTTTCTGTGCGCAAACAGAGAATGGACAGCCGGTTTGGTCAGACTCTGAAGATGAGACGACACTAAATGCCCAAACTGTCAGCTGGTCTGTGTGGAGCTGGAGAACGAACTGCCCGCTGTGCGGCGAGTGGGCGGAGCTCGTTACTTTGACGTAGCAACGAGCGGCTCGTTAAGGAACTATAATCTGGCGGAAGGAACAGCGAACATTAAAACATATTAAAATGTCGCGTTCACGGCCCCGTTTATTCATTTCTTACTGTATTTATTTAACTGTTGTATGAAAGCAGCAGAACACTCGAGGTCGTGTGTTATCGCTATAACATCACGGCTGTGATGATCTACTGCGACCAAATCACAGCCCTGATGATGTTTCGCGATAAAACCCCCGTCTCGTGTTCTGTTGCTTAAATAAGGAGTATTAATGATAACTCATTATTACGAGGCACAAAGGCATAATAACACGACTTAATGTCTAATCATTATGAGATTTTCTTTTCTCATGATTATAAGTAAGTAAGTCATAAT
Source organism: Pygocentrus nattereri (assembly GCF_015220715.1). Taxonomy (NCBI): domain Eukaryota; kingdom Metazoa; phylum Chordata; class Actinopteri; order Characiformes; family Serrasalmidae; genus Pygocentrus; species Pygocentrus nattereri. The sequence goes on from NC_051219.1 coordinate 39,439,850, forward strand.
CATGAAATAGTCGTATTTATGAAAAAGTAAGTCACAATTTTAAGATACTGAGCCATTATTTTGACAGGTCATTGTTATGAGTTCCAAAGTCATGTTTATGAAATGCTAATCCCCAATTACCAGATAGCAAGTCATAATTATAAGATATTAAGTCATAATTATACGATTTCAAGTTATAAACGTAAGTCACATTTGTTTGAATCTCATTATTATGGCATACTATGTACTGTGCGAAAGTCTTAGGCACCCAAGACACATTTTCAAATTCTATTTATTTGTGTAGTTTGTGTTTATTTGCTGAGAAAAGTGTTAATGTTTTAATTTTGTTAATGTAAAAATGTATAGAATATTAATTAATAATGATTTTACACACACATTATATATATATATAAGGAGTCTCTGTGGCGGCTGTGAAGGTGTCCAGATAAAATATGGACCCAAGAAATTCTTGTTACTTTTTATTGTTTTTATGTGTATAAAGTGTATGATCATAAGAAATAATTATTGGAAAACTTTCATATTATGGATACCTAACTGACTATTTTAATGGCGGAAACTGTCTTACACTGTAAACAGAGTCATTCAGAGCAGCTTGACATAAAATGCATCTCTGTAGAGAAACTACGAATCTGAAATGTTCAGTTTTGGTGAACTAGAGGTCACAGGCGTCTAAATGCCTCTAAAACCTACATCTCATCGACTGAGACATTGTTTTTATATAGATCTCAACGACTCAACTATAAGAAAAGGTCCTTAGAGTGATCCCTTTAAAGTTTTAGCCTGTAATAAGGTGTAAATAGTGTATCTTCATTTCTCATTATGGACATAGTTTCCATAGAAAGACAAATAACTAATATGGGGTCGTTATCTGAGTACAGCAGGCCGCGGACCCTTCATTACTCCTGAGACGAGCTCTCAGCCATCAGCCAGGAGGCCCGAGGTGAATGCACGTTGTTGCTGAATAGCGCATGAATTAACCCTCTTTTTCCATGGGCTGCTTAAGTGTTGTCACTTGAAACCAGGTCGTGGTGAAATGTTAAATGCTGACTGTAATGACTTCATAAACTCCGGCGACAGCGGGCCCATTTTTCTCTCCGACTCCCCCGCTGAACAGTAACTGCATTTTCCCTGTTATTTTCCCGTGGCTCGCAGCTCCTGTCCGTCAATGGTGCACTTGTTGCCCTGAACAAGTGAGAGCCCAAGCAATTTCGGGAACGAGTAGATCAACGTTGTATGAATGTCTGAAAACGTGCTGCATTTGCATTTTATTCTGAACAAACAGAGAAAAAGTACACATACTGCTCGGGCAAGCACGCTACTTGGCATTTTATGTCTAAACCCTATCCCCCCAGTCAGGTTTTTTTTTTTTTGAATGAAGCGATCCTTTTGGTTTCTGCCTTGGCATCGGGGTCACTAGTCAAAGGCGTTGGTAGTTGTAGTCTTCGACCCGGTCGCTTTGTATCTGCCAATGAGCCATTTGTCAACTTCAAACGACATTTCCCACAATCCCACTCCGGCTCTCCTCCTACTCTCCTCCTCTCGCCTCCCTCCCTCTGTCTGCTGGTCCGCGGGGAAGTCGCAAGATGGCCGACGTCGCTTGAAAGTATGTTCCTCTCCTCAGTATGAAGCCGTGAGTGAGACAGAGAGTGAGGGAGTTTACGTTTTGGGGTTTTTTTGTTTTTTGTTTTATTTTAGTTCTTTTACTTTCTTTTTTTATTTTCGTTTCATCGTCCACTTTATTCCGGAGTCGTCCCTGCTGTCTCGGGTTCGTCTGGACTAGTTAGAGTCGTCAGTCAGTCAGTCAGTCTCACACACACACGCACACACACACACACGGGCTCCGGCTAACGGGCTGCGGTAGCTTAGCTCGGTTTGTTAGCCGCAGAGCCGCAGCTTCGCGTTGAATCTGTTGGCCAGCATCAAACATTTTAGCCACACTTTACAGGATCTCTGTACCGCAGGCACATCAAAACAGTGGGCGCAGCGTCCAAACACTATGCTACATCGGCCAGCAGCTCCAGGAGTCGCGGTTTAGCGTGGTGCCAGTTCGCTAGCATGTAGGATTATATTTTTTGGACGTTTTCGTCGCTGTCGACCTCTTTACCGCCGCTATCTCCCACCGTAACGTTGTATAAGTACCGTCGATCATGTTTTCCCACCGAGCCACATTGCACTGAAGGCAGATAGTCCGTAGTTTGGACAGTAGTGTTGGCATCATACCAAAACACTGAGAGAGGAATGGCTGCACACCGCACGTCCATGACCAGATATAAGACATAGCCTCACCCACAGCTACACTTTCACAGACCCGCAACGTGTTTTTTGGGGAAAATCAGTTTATCGGCTGACGTTACCCAGCTGTAGTCCACACCTAGTCACGTTAAGAAAGACTGACCGGGCACGCACAGATTAATAACTCTGTAAGGAGTAACGCTGCTCATCTTGCACAGCTACTACAAAACGCACGTTTTCCGAGACTAATACGGGGCAGTAAAGGCGCGCTATGGGAGTGCAGGGCTTTCAGGAGTATTTGGAGAAGCGCTGCCCCGGGGCGGCGGTCCCCGTGGACCTCCTCAAGCTCGCTAGAACAGCAGGCCGACAGCCTCCACACCACCACCCTCATCCTCACCACCACCATCCCCATCACCCCAGCTCGCTGCCTCCGCCCCCACCGCCCGCGCGGATCCTGGTGGACGCGGACTCGGGCCTGCAGCGGCTCTACGGCGGCTACCAGACCGATTGGGTGTGCGGCGGCGAGTGGAACGCCATGCTGGGCTACCTGGCGGCCTTGTCTCAGGCCTGCCTGTACCAGGGCGGCCTGGAGCTCGTCGTCGTGTTCAACGGCACGCTGGGCAAGGAGCGCTGGCCCGAGTGGGCGCGGCGGGCGCAGGGGCAGCGGCAGACCGCGCAGCTCATCGTCAACCACGTCGGCAGTAAGGCCACGCCGCCCCCGCGAGCATGGTTCCTGCCGCCCGCTTGCCTGAGCCACTGCGTCCGCCTCGCCATGTTCCGCTTCCGCGTGCGGGTGAGTGGCGTGAAAAGCACCGTTCAGTTGTGTGGCTGTTTAGATCACCTGGTAGAAGAACATCTACCGCAGTGTTTAATCGAAAAGTTCATTAAGAAGACGTAATGCATTAGAGTTGAATATGTATCTGATGATAACGTCACCACCAAGTTCTGTGTACAACTCAGTATTGGACGAAAGGATGTTGAGTATACACTCACTGGTCACTTTATTAGGTACACCTAAGGTACTTTAGCAGGTACACCTGCTAGTAAAAGGTTGGAGCCCCTTTTCCCTTCAGAACTGCTTTAATTCTTCGTGGCAGACTTTCAACAAGGTGTTGGAAACGTTCCTCAGAGATGTTGGTTGGTTATTTGAGTTCCTGTTGTCTTTCTATCATCTGGAACCAGTCTGCCCGTTCTCCTCTGACCTCTCACATCAACAAGGCATTTTCGTCCACACAACTGACCGCTCGCTGGATGTTTCCTCTTTTGCGGACCGTTCTCTGTAACCCTAGAGATGGTTGTACGTGAAGATCCCAGCAGATCAGCAGTTTCTGAAATACTCAGACCAGCCCGTCTGGCACCAACAACCACGCCACGTGCAAAGTCACTGAAATCCCCTTTCTTCCCCGTTCTGATGCTCGGTCTGCACTCCAGCAAGTTGTCTTGACCACCTCTACAAGCCTAAATGCATTGACTTGCGGCCGTGTGATTGGCTGATCAGCTATTTGTGTTAACAAGCAACTGGACAGGTGTACCTAATAAAGTGGCCTGTAAGTGTATACAGTACTGTGCAGAAGTTTTAGGCATCTAAGCAAATTTCAACCAGTCTGCCTCAGCAGTGAGTCTATCACAATATACTTTAGTCATATTCATAATTCAAGTAAACATAAAAGCAAAATGTAACAAGAATTTCTTGTAATCTCTTGCAATTAATGCTGTAGTCAACCAATTATCTGTATGCGTTTCCACATAGTACGTTTATAAAAGGGTGTTGAATATGTATGTAGTTAATAATCGCCCGATTATCTGTATACATATCCAGTTAGTACTTTATATAAAGTTGTTGAGTGTTGCTCATGTTTAACTGTCAAATTAATGACCATGTTCCTCTGCATTTAACTGGAAATGGATGTTGTGTAATTGCAGTTATCTATGAGGATGTTTTCATATGAATTAGAAAAGGATGTTGAGTTCCTATCTTGATCAGTGGAAGCAGCGAGCAACCTTTCATCTGTGTTAATCACACAAAAACATGCAAAAGATGCTGTCCACGTCGTGGTACTGGCCAAGTAAATGAGCGAGATTTCATCTGTATGTAGTCATGGTGCATTAGAAAAGGATGTTGTGTACGCGCCTAATATTTTGTCCAGTAATTAAGTTTATAATAGTTAGATTAGGAGGTTATATGCATCTAAATGTTAGCTGAAATAAAAGTGCAAGTAAAGAAAAGTTGAGAACATACCAGATAGAAAAGGACATTGTGTAAATCTAAATCTTAAAGTAATCAAGTAATATTCAAGTGTGTTTAATAGCAGCAGTAGCAGCATGTTTACATTGTCACTTGCAAGAAATTGAGTACAAGTTTAAGTAATTAGCAGTGTCCCTGTGTGTGTTTACAGTGATGTCACATTTTAACGCCACAGTCGAACTGGATCAGGACTGCAGGGCTCAGGGAGCTTGATGTTTTACAGAAATTCTGGGCTGAATCTGCCTCCCTCTCTTTGCTGTAGGTGGTACAGACCCTTGAGGACCACCACCAGGAGGTGCTATCCCTGTACAGAGACTACGGTTTTCAGGGCCTGATTGCACAGGACTCGGAGTTCGCTCTATGCAATGTCCCAGCCTATTTCAGCTCCCATGCTCTCAAGCTCTCCTGGAACGGCAAGAATCTGACCACTCATCAGTACCTGCTGTCTGAGGCTGCTCATCAGTTGGGTCTCAAAACCCAGCACCTGCCCATCTTTGCTGCCCTGCTCGGTAAGAGTCATTTGCCAAAAGCCAGAAAGGCCACAGTCTGGACATTTGCTCAGTACACTTCTACATCATTCTGAATGACATATTATGGCTAATCAGAGAACTTTTTCCAGGGAACCACATTCTGCCAGATGAAGACCTGGCTGCCTTTCATTGGAGTCTCTTGGGTCCAGAGCACCCTCTTGCCTCCCTCAAGGTACATTCTCTGCTTTGTTCTTCTGTCTAGTAACTCGTTTCGTTACTTCTTGTGTCATTCTCATTGCTGTTTTGATCATTTCAGGTAAGGGCTCATCAGTTAGTACTCCCTCCTTGTGAGGTTGTGATTAAGGCTGTATCAGAGTATGTTGCATCTATCAAAGACCTTGGGAACCTGGATGCTGTGGCCAGGGATGTATTTAAACAGTCTCAGGTAAAGCGTATTCTTTGTCGTCATCAGAAATGGCTTGCTCTTACCATCACGCTTGGTTTAAATTGCGTTGTGTTTCTTTCTTGCTCAGTCTCGGACTGAGGATAAGATCGAAAGGTTTAAGAAAGCAGTGGAATATTTTTCGGCGGCCAGTAAACCAAGACCTCTTTCAATGGGACCTTCTCCTTACCTCTGTAAGTATAATCCACGTGTACACATTTTCAGAATTGGACATCCACAGTGTTCCAATGTGTACTTAGTCGTTGTTAACAATAATGTTGAGTATTGCCATAATCTCAACTATGGTATTTTTCTGTATGCTTAATTTAGCTTCTTTTTTTCGCTTTCATAATGGCATAATCTCTACTTGGTTTTGCTTGCAGTTCCAGGTTTTGGGCCTGGTCAGTTTGGCGGACCTCCATGCCACATGGCGGCAGTACAGTCTGGAAAGGCCCAGGTGCATGTAGTATGTTGTTTACAACTTTTGTGGTTTTCATAGCGTGTATCCAAAGTGGTCTTTGTTCCAACTAAAACACTTGTGTTTCTTTTACTCTCTTATCTGTTAGTTCGGTCCACCCCAGGTGTCAGGTGTTAAGGTGCCTTATCCAGGTGGGCCCTATGGACCTGGCCCAGCCTCTGGTCCTGCCCTTCTATTCCAGAACCCCCCTCCGGCACTGCAGGACTGCAATGATTCTCTCGTTGGGAAAATGGGCTTTGCTGAATGGTCTGCTCCTTATGATTCCTCTCAAGGTGGCAACCGACTGCCCAATAACCACACTGCAGCTCCCTCAGGCCCTTCCCCCTCACCATCTTCTTCCTCGGATGGGGAGGAGCAAAATGACACCAGCACTAAGTGAGTTTGCCTCTGACCAAATCGCTGCTCCATTCTTTTCATTTCACATGGCTTCATTCTTCTCCACTCTATTCTTAGCAGAGCTGTTCTAAAAATATTTTAAAAAGCTAACACCACCAGGCGGTGGCAGAAACAGTGTCAAGCTCCTCTAGTTTCCCTATTACCTTACTAATACCTTAATCATTCTGAGATTCCTGCCTTTGAAAATAGTTAGGCCATGTAAATATAATGTTTAAGTTGAATTTCATCACGTCTTTTTCATTAATTTGGCACTTTCCTAATCACCAGTGTTTGTGCATGTGGGTGTTACCAGTAAGCAAGCTGGTTAATCAAGCTCTTGACAAATCTGTTTGGGACTAGGGCAAAAGCAGTTTCTGCATTGAGAGAAACTCTGGAAACAGTGACTTGTTGTTTTTCTTATTCATCTATGCCTTTCTTTTGCACTTTTTTGTGCCCACTCACCAGCCCAACCACCCATGTAGTTCATCTTAGCATGATGGTTGGTCCAGCCAGAAAGTGTTAGGAGAAAAAATCTCTCCTTTCAGCAAAGTGCCATATTATTTTTAAAGATGAAAATGGAAAGAACCCTCAGGAGATTCAGGACTGTTTGAACGTGGTGATAATGGTCTCAGTTGCTCCATCAGTGCCTGGAAATCGTTGCTTTTGTTCCCAGAGAGAGTTCTAAAGACCACTGGGAGTACACAAGGAGCAAGTAGCAACCAGACCAGTCCACAGCGTAAACTTTATTTTTGGTCACAAGTTTTATCATCGCGAGGTACAGATACACTGAACTTCTTTTTCATGCAGTTCATTTTCTTGTAACAAATTCATGTTAAAAGAAAAATGCTGTGCATTATATGAATATTTCAAGCCAGTTCACTTATAGGAGTTCACCTGAAGTTACACTGTTTTGTTAAAAGTTAAGACATTTTTACCTTCTTTGGTAAATGTACAAGGTTTTGTTTAGACTGTACTTAGCATGGCTGTAATTTGAGCTTAGTGACGTGGTTATTTGCCCATTTTATATGCCTACAATGAAATCAAACTAGTATTCTGACGCTTCTGTTTTTGTTTATGTTTTACGTGCTTGCATGCATCACACCAAATTTACGCGTGAGGTCTTTTGTCTTTGTACTTGAACAAAAAGTAGGTATTTATTAGGATAAACAAAAAATTCCCAGACCCTATGGCAAAAAATGATTTGCTTCTTGCTTTTTGTTCCATTCCTCTTGGCAAACCATCTTCAGTTTCCCAATTGAGGGGGTCCCGCCAAAGACTGAATTTCAAATTTTTCTTTGAAATTCAGAACATTGACTGGGTCATTCAAGCAGCTGTCTAGAGTTATTTTGGCTTAATATTTTGGGTGGTTGTCTTGTTGAAAACTGTGGAATCTTCTCCCCGTATTCAGTTTGCTGGTTAATGAGATTAAATTCAGGTTTTTTTAATGTCTTGGTATATCACTCCACTCATGTAAAGGCTCATTTATACTCCCTTTCCATACAAAGCAATGTTTGTTTCAATTGATGTAACCATGACTGCCCACATGCTTCCCTGCGTCCTTTACGTTGGCGTAGAGGGCCGTCCAGAATGAAAAGTTTCTGACAACAACAAATGTGACGAAGGTGATGGAGGACATAATAATGTACTGACTACGAAAGGGGTGCCATTATAGACTGTGGTGGTCTGTGAGGCCATTAAAACCTTTGTGACATGTGGATGAATTCTTGTCACTTATATTACCGACTAGAGAAATTGACATTGTACCTCGCTTGAACTACAGCTACGCTGCTCCGACGGCTTCCGATGATGCTGCTTCATTTCGTCTGTTTGGCCCAGTACTGTTTGCAGAGAAGCAGCTCTGTATCATGATGCTAACACCTCCATACCTCGCTGTGGGTGTGGTGTTCTTAGGCTCATATGTACAACCTTTTCCCCCAATGATGATGAGCTGAATTATTGCCATAATTATGATTTTCATCGAAATACTCTTACAAATTTGTGATGCATCTTCTTTATCGTTAGTCTGAGAGTGCGTTGTAAAATAGGGACACCTATTTGTGGTTCCGTTTGCCTGAGGATGTTTTGTTTTTGCAGCTTTAATATCTAGAACTTGACTTAATTTCTATCAGTATTATTGCTATAAGAAGTATGATAAATATGGACCATTGTGTGTAAATTTGAAGTGGGTATATGCACTGGACATGTATGTTCAGTAACAACAACAAATGTTTGTATTCATTCAGTGCGTTATTGTTACAGGTGTGTTGCCCCACTGTAAGCTATTAATGACGGTCTGTGTTTGTTTCGTTTCAGTCACTTGGCTGACAAGTCCTCTAGATGGGAAGACCCCAGTGGCCGTGGAGGAGGCGCCTCTGGCGACAGTCACCAGGGTAACGGGAGTGGGCCATCTATTCCGTCGCTGCTGTCCATGGCAACACGGAGCCACATGGACATCACAACCCCGCCCCTGCCACAGGTTAGCGCAGAGGTGCTGAGAGTGGCAGAACACAGACATAGGAGAGGACTCATGTATCCACAGATCTACCACATCCTTACTAAGGTAAAAACACTGGCTTACAGCATTCACTCATGTTACATTTCCCCTTTATGAGCTGCATTGTCAGACTCCCCCACCGGTCATTTGACTCTCTGGACACTTTTTTTAGTCCCTTTTCTCTTTTGCCTTAACAAATTGAATGGAAATATAAAGGGGTGGTTAGACTGGAAATTCACCTTGCAGTTCTGTTAGCTGAGTGGTTTCCAACAATGGAGAAACTGAGTGTGCTTGTCATTGGGGACACTGTTTCCTGTATTCTTCTGTAAAATCACTGTAGACAATATAAATAATTGTTTTATGTCAATCTCAATTCAAAAGTGCAGTTTTCAAATTACGACAGCTGCGAGTTTAATCATAGCTATTATTATTATTATTATTATTATTATTATTATTAGTGCTTAGATAAGTCAGAAGCAACCCTACATTCATGTGGATTCACGACCACAGCTAACTGGCAGTCTGGCACAGTGCATTTAGAGATCAAGTCTCAAGCCAGAAAAGTGGATATTCTGTTTGTTTTGGCTAAATAACAAACATGGACCTTAATTTATAGAAAATAATCTCATCTCAAAATTTGCAGTTGAATATTTTTGATTACCGACCCTGAGGGAGAAGCGGCTTAGAAAATGAATGAATGAACCAATTTTCAATCAGTTCTCTTTCATTCTTTTCTATGTAAGCAAATTGATTTTTTAACAGGCAAATTTCGTTCTTGGTCTGACTGCTGCCTAAAGGAAATGTTAGCAAGCTAAATGGCATTATTAGTGCTCACTGAGTCAACGCAGGGCACTAGTCTGTAGAGAGTAATGTAATTACATAGGAATTAGTTTAGGGAGCAAGGTGTCTGTCCTCAGCTGGAAAACATCCATACGTACATCTCCTCTTTAATATACTGTCTCCCAAAACGACGTTTTTATTCCACATGATGTTGAGTTGGCAGGTTGAACTCGGACATTAGTTTTATGTGCAGGGTGTTTAGGTGTAATAATCACAGAAAAGTGATTGCTCTGCTCTGAATTCCAGTCTGTTGCATCATCATAAAGAGATGAATAAAACCACAAATAACATGAGCAGCACTGTGCACTTTTTGTTTGCTCAAACATTAGTTACACTAAAGGTTGGCACCATGTGGCCATGAGAAGTTATGCTACACCAGTGACGCATAACAATATGACCACCTTCTTGTTTCTGCACTCACTGTCCATCTTATCAGCTCCACTTACTGTATAGCTGCACTTTGTAGTTCTACAGTTACAGACTGTAGTCCATCTGTTTCTCTGGTACTTTATTAGCCCCCTTTTACCCTGTTCTTCAGTGGTCAGGACCCCCATGGACCCTCACCGTGCAGGTACTATTTGAGTGGTGGATCATTCTCAGCACTGCAGTAACACTGACATAGTCGTGGTGGTGTGTTGGTGTGTGTTGTGCTGGTCGGAGTGGATCAGACACAGCAGTGCTGCTGGAGTTTTTAAACACCTCAGTGTTGCTGCTGGACCGAGAATAGTCCACCAACCGAAAATATCCAGTCAACAGCGTCCTGTGGGCAACATCCTGTGGAAGGACTAGAGGATGACCAACACAAACTGAGCAGCAGCAGATGAGCTGTCGTCTCTGACTTTACATCTATAAGGTGGACTGACAGTGAGTGGACAGTGTTTAATAACTCAAGCAGCACTGCTGTGTCTGATCCACTCAGACCAGTGCAACACACTAACCCACCACCACCATGTCAGTGTTACTGCAGTGCTGCGAATGATCCACCACCAAATAGTACCTGCTCTGTGAGGGTCCATGGGGGTCCTGACCACTGAAGAACAGGGTAAAAGGGGGCTAATAAAGTATCAGAGAAACAGATGGACTGCAGTCTGTAACTGTAGAACTACAAAGTGCAGCAATACAGTAAGAGGAGCTGATTAAATGGACAATGAGCGAAGGAACAAGGTGGTGGTCATAATGTTACATCTGTATATTGTGTGTTTTAATGTTAGTTCGGCCCAGACTCATCTTAACATTACTACTTACCTCCTGGTTAGCTGATTTAGGCTCTCAAAAGATCTTAATTATTCTTTTAAGGCTGGTAATGTTTTCTGATAGACATTTACACTATCAGAGTATCATACCTGTAGTTTTAATACGAGGCCAAAGCTGGCTTGCTATTCACCAGCTTCTTGTTCAGATTTTTCTGTTCCACCTTAAATGGTGCAGCAGTTACATTCTGGAGCTTTAGCCGTTATAACTGCTGCACCATTTAAGGTAGAATGGAAAAAATCTGAACATGAAGCTGAATGGAGCTTTGTGTTAAAACTACATCTAACCCAATCCCATTTCACCCTTTGCCCGACCACTTAGCCCTTAGGCCATAGCCCTCTGTTTTGGGCTTAGGGTGTCCCACTTTTTTGTTGAGATAAAGGGGTAGGGCGAAGTGTTAGGGCTGCATGATCCTCCAACCGGAGGTTTTTCAGAGACTCACTCCAGAATATTATGAGGAAAAAAGAAAAAGCAAGATGGCTGAGAAAGAGACCAAAGAAACCCACAAAAGTGAGAATTTTCTCAGTTAGAAATGGTCACTGTATTCTCTTAGTTTAGTGTTGTTTCAGTGTATTATGGTTGTTTTCTTCATAACAAGCATAAACAATTGCTAATAGCACGCTAATGTCTCAGTAGCTAGCTAGCACAATTTCCCGTTCCACCTTAAATAGTCCAGCTGGTCTCACGCCTGAAGCGCCAGAATGTATCTACTGCAACTTTTAAGGTGGAACGGGAAAATTAGAACAAGAGGCTCGTGAATATCTTCTTGTTCGAACGTCAGCTTCGTATCACCAAGGATTAAGTGGGCAATAATAATAATTAATATACTCACTCTTTAAAGGCATATGATGCCCTAAATGTAACTAAAGCCCAGCAGCGAGGTTGCTGAACTTTATCCTCCTTTGCTATTAAGTGACCCTTATTAGTCCCACAACGGGGAAATTTCACCTCCACATTTAACCCATCCGTGAAGTGAAACACCATATACACACTAATGTGTATACACACACACACACACACACACTAGGGGGCAGTGAGCACACATGCCCAGAGCGGTGGGCAGCCCTATCCGTAGCTCCTGGGGAGCAGTTGGGGTTTAGGTGCCTTGCTCAAGGACACCTCAGTGTAGGCTCTGGGGATCGAACCAGCGACTTTCCAGTCAAAAGGCCGGTTCCCTAACCTCCAGCCCATGACTGCCCACAGATGGGCAGTCTGCTATCACCGAAGATGGGCAGGGTCGCCTACAGAGCAGCGCTAGTAGCTGTTAATGAAGTAATGTTGTTTTTAAATTTGATTTCAACCACTACCCCTTGGAACTGAGTTAGGGTGGGGTAGGGGTAAAAAGAAGAAATGGTATTGGGCTTAAATATCCTTGATTTCAGATTTTTCGATTAAAGTGATTTTAGCTGTTAAAATACTCTACTTGGAGTTTTTGTACAGAGCTGCTTATAAATGTGTGCTACGGTAGGACGTTTCAACAGGATAGCACAAGACTTGTCTCTGCCATATTTATGCTGCGCCTGTGCACCTGCATCTGGGAGACTGTTACTGACTTTTGTTGATGTTGGACAGTATATCACTTGACCAGTGTGTTCTTCTATTTCTGTACTTGTGAGGACCCCATGTCCTCGCTATGATAAGACTATATGACGTTTTTGCTCAAGTGAGGATATTTTGCTGGTCATCACTTGAGCATGTGTTGTTTTCATCACATTTGCCTTTTTTATTTGAAAACTAAAGGAGCAGAAAAATTGCCTTTCGGACACTTGAGGTTAAACTTAGAGTTAAGTTTAGGTGTAGTATTATTTAGCGACAGTAACAATCAATAAATCTATAAATCTGACCTTTCGAGAGCCTTATTATAGCACTAATTGTAACACGTGGTGGACGTTCATCGCAGTTTGTTGGACACTTTGAAGGCCATCATTAAATGAATGAAGTGGAATCTGTTGAATATCAAAGACAGAGTTTTAGCTTTCTGAGCAAATGTGAACAAATCAGACAGACTCGAACATCTCTAAACAGACTGAGACGTGAACAGAACGCGTTTCTTCATTTGTGGCTTGTTTTGTGGTCCAGTTGATTTGTGTGTTGTGAAAATAAAATGGCTCCAGCTTCCTTTGTGTTTTGCCTTTTCGGGATCTGAGTTTTAAAGGAGCTGTGGTTTAAGATCTCATCAGTGCTGAATTGGACAAGAAGGAGAATCGAGACCTTTTTAAAGTTGACCTTCATGAAGTCATTTGCAGTCTAGTCTCCTTAATTGGTTAATTAAAGGTTAACCAACCTCATATAGAGAAATTATAATGCAAAGAAGGTTTACATGTGCATTTGTAGTGCAAATTGAGATGCTGTGACTTCATTGCATTACTTGTCACACTCTTAGTTATAACTAGTGAATTAATTATAAAAATATTAACTTAAGTTCCCATTAATCTGACAACATCAGGGACACTTTTTTTCTGGAGGGTATGGTTCCGGTTAGGTCTTGGGCTAAACTGCAGTGCCAGTAACGAATCACTTTGGAAATACTTTTCAGTCTCAGGCCTAATCCGGGTAGGGAAACGGGCCCCAAGACTCGAAAGCATGCTAAAATGAAGAAAAGTAAGCACAGTTAATGATGCAGATAATGCCAAGTTGAACAGCCCCAGGAACAATAACTTCTCAAAAGATGCTGATAAAGTTTTCTGTCTCTGCTATTTTTTCCCCTCTTCCCTAACTTCTCTCCCTGCTGGTGTCTCTGTCATGTCCCGCAGGGGGAGATGAAGATGCCAGTGTGTATAGAGGATGAGAACAGCACTGACCTGCCTCCTGCCTCTCTGCTGTTCCGTTCAGCCCGGCAGTATGCCTACGGGGTGCTGTTCAGCCTGGCTGAAACCCAGAGGAGGTTGGAGAGGCTGGCCATGCGCAAGCGCGCTCCACTAGAGGGTGAGTGTGGGAGAGAGCATAGAGCTGGGTAAGGCTTAAAGGAATAGCTTGGCGAAGAGTCAGAGTTACTCCATTTTAGCCCAGATGTCGAGTGGATCAGCCAAGACATGTTTGGTGTTTGAAGTTTGCTGCTTTAGTTTCTTGTCGTAACTACAAGGCTAACATGTAATGTAAAGTTATGGCGCGCCTTTTAGCACCATACAAGCTGCCGTTCTCAGATTGTTAAATAGATGATCTTGTTGTTTCTGATACTGTGTGTTATACTGCTACTTATAAAAGGAGACTAATGTATGGACGTTTAAATGAATTGGGGTAAATATCTATTAAATATTAGCTACTTTAGAATTATGTATGTTTTAGATAGATAGGTAGATAGATAGATACTTTATTGATTCTTTAGGAAATTTAGCAATTTTTGTTTAAAATCTTCCTTGAAACATGGTTGTTGTTGTATTACCACAATATGAAGTTCTGCTTCTCTTTCTGTTAGGATGCGATTATTTGTTGATTGTTTCATGTGGTTGTTTTTATTCTTGGCTCTCCAAAGATATTCATCATAATAAGCACACCAGAGGCTCAAATTTGCTAGTTACAGACATTTTAAAACAGCGATGCATCTAAATGAAAATCCTTGGCTGAAACTGAAACCGAAATTCAGGACCGACTCAGTGAAAAATATAAACTGATAAAACAAAAAAAAAATAATAAAAATGGTAAACTTACTAAAATTATTGTATGTAGACTACAGTATTTTCTACATGATCTAATGTCCTTGACAAGAAAGTGGTTGGTTATCCATTTTAGTTATTCTTTGCCGTTGGGCACAGTCCTTTTTGAATTCTTCATAATTTCTAAACCTGAGGCTGCAGATGGTGTTGGCGTGCTAGTGGGACTTTACCTGATGCTTCTGTTTTGCATGTTGAGTAGATGTCGTTTCTTAATATCTGTTGTAGAGAAGTTCCTGCATGTTGTAACTTTTTATATTAAAGATTATTAATTGGTTATCTAATATTCTGTATTAATGTGTATGAATTCCTGTCTGTTTTTTTCTGGTGCATTAGTGCATCCTTCTTTCAATATGTTATGTAGATCATTCAATCAGTATCTTTTATTTCTGACTCCATAGTGCCTCCAGTGATTGTTAAGGAGTGGTGTGCCAGCAAGGCCAAGTCAGCTCTGACCCCAGAGCTGGTTCCGGCGCTGTGTTTCCGGGAGTGGACCTGTCCTAACTTGAGGCGTCTGTGGCTGGGCCGCGCCTCAGAGGACCGCAGCCGCCGCACCCGAGCATTCCTGGCCTGCATGCGCTCAGACTGCCCTGCCCTGCTCAACCCTGCCTGTGTGCCATCCCATCTGCTGCTCATGTGCTGTGTCCTCAGGTAGCCAAACTAGGAGGATAGGACAGTACCTCCACAATAGTATAACAGTATAAATAAAAACAGTGACCAGAGGTTCACTTATGTTCTGTTACGTACAGGGTGATCGGCTTGCTTTCAGTAGCATTGCTGATTGTCAGTAGAATGTGGGGCGGTCATTCATGGGCTGGAGGGAACCAGCCTTGTGACCGGAAGGTTGCCGGTTTGATGCCCTCAGCTGACAGTATGTGACTGAAGTGCCCTTGAGCAAGGCACCTTACCCCCAACTGCCCCCCGGGCGCCTTGGATAGGGCTGCCCACAGCTCTGGGCAAGTGTGCTCACTGTCCCCTAGTGTGTGTGTTCACTAGTGTGCATGTAGGTGGGTGTTTTACTGCACAGATTAAAGTTAAATGCAAAGGTCTAATTTATCTGTGTGCAAAACACAGTTGGCTAATGGTTCTAAATATGATGGTTTTATTGTTTGAAAATCTGATGTGGAAGCACGTCATTTCAGGTAATTCTTTGTAGTGTAATCATCGAGAAATACTGAGCAATTTGTATTTGCATACAGGTATATGATGCAGTGGCCAGGTGGCCGCATTCTTCAGCGCCACGAGCTTGATGCCTTTTTGGCCCAAGCTGTGTCTAACCAGCTCCATGAGCCTGATCAACTCCAGGAACTCAAGGTGAAGTGATTTTATGCCTCACCTCCATTTTTTTATTAACAGTGATGACTCCAGTGCCAAGTTTGTCCTTTAATATCATTGCGTTGCTGTCATTAGGTGGAGAAAGTGGACAACCGTGGGGTTCAGCTGGCCTCTCTGTTCATGAGTGGTGTGGACACTGCCCTTTTTGTGAATGATGTGTGTGGGCAGCCACTGCCCTGGGACCACTGCTGCCCTTGGGGCTTTTTTGATGGGAAACTGTTTCAAAGCAAATTGGCCAAGGCTACCAGAGATAGGGGTGCCCTGCTGGACATGTGTGAAGGCCAGGTGACCATACATCTTGACCTTAATCATCCTGATCTGTTTTGTTTAAGCATATGCATCTTTTGAATGACATAACTAAAACTTTCTCACCAACCATCTGTTGCCTGGCAGGAAGAACTGGTGTCTCGTGTGGAGAAGATGCGACAGGCCATTTTAGAGGGCATTAATCTTTCACGGCCCCCTCCCCCACCCCCACCTCTGCCTCCCCCAGCATTCCTGCCTCCTGCTATGGTGCCACCATTCTACCCTATGCACCCTTTGTACCCACCTCGGCCCCTGGGCTCCATGCCCCCTCCGCACCACCAGCACCGGCCAAGAGCCTTCCCAGGTCAGATCCCACCACCATTTCTTAACCCCTTTGACAACTAGGCTTACTATTTAGTTGTTTATTTTAAAGCTTATTACTCAGTGATAACTATGAATTATTTAGGAAGGTGGGTATTGGAATGTTGTTTTCATAGATGGGCTACTTTAAAGACTGTCCAGAGTGGGTGAAACTAAAATGACCCACATCCTGTTTGCGTCATGAACAGCAAACAGACCAGCAGAATAAGTGTGAATATAACTTGCTCTTAACAGCTCTAGGCTGCTCATTATTACAGCAAGACAAAGGTGAAAATAGTGACGTGTTGCTTTGCCACCATTTTAATAGGAGAAAAAAGATACATGAACATTTTCATTAAGTTCGCATAGCCATAAATTGGAGTGTCCAATCTAAGACACATCACACACACAAGATGCTTAGGTTGGATTTGAAAAGATCAGATTTGTGTACCCATACAACTCTGAGAGCATCAGATCTGTGTCAGATTAGGGAATGAATCTGATTTGTGCCACTTCAGCCTAGTAATGTGAATGCAGCAGTTGTTGCGCCTCTCAGCATTGATTTAGCAGACCTGTAGCTCAGATTTTTAACAGGAATATTTTTAAATGTCACTCAAGTACTTTTGAGTCATCTGTAGCACAGATTAAGAACCTTGCTGTTTGCAAATTATTTTGTAAAATATTTTCTCAGTTACTTTGTAAAAGTTTGCATTATATTCTGCATAATGTTTTTTTTTTTCTTCTTTAATATTACATTTTTTTTTCTTAGAAGATATTCAATAAAAAGGTGTATTGTGATATTCAGCACAGATGATAGTTATGTCTACATGCAGCCTAATAATAAGTTAATAATACGACTACTAGCTCAATCGGAATAGAATACGTCCATGTATACACTTCAATCTGAGCAGTCTGGTCCGATTGAGGCCATTCAGAATACAATTCCTATCCGATTGAACAAGGTGGGTAAACCTCTATATAATCGGTTAAATAGAAGAATAATATCCCTGTAATCGCCTGTATCTGATTACATTCCAAGTCTGAAATTTAAGTCCGTTCTGTGTGTTCGTCGCATCGTAGTGAGAGTTTATAACATTCAACATGGCGGAGCAGAAACTGGTTTGAAGAGGAGACGAAGTTTATGCTCTGAGCTTTAAAAGATGGCAGTGGGACAGGCGTCCAGCTTATGTGTCTCGAATCATGACGCCATCCTCTCACCACTTAAGTACATGTGAGGTACATTTTTCTGAGTCTGACCTCATTTTAAAGTAATTAAAAACACAAGCACTGCTCACTGCTGCTCATCTCACTCTGACTGGACCTCACGTGATGTTCGCCGTCATGGTAACCTCTACACGAACTGGTTCTCCACGCATTTGAACGCCTCAGTCTGAATCTGTAATCGGAATGTATTCAATCGGACTGGCAAAAATCTTTGCATGTAAACACGGCCAGTGATCGAGCTTTTTAGATAGATGTTGTTTTTTCAAGGTCCCACTCTGCAGTCACATTGTAATCTCATACTTCATTTGATGTTCAGGGCCAGCTTTAGCTTGTTGGAGGCCCAAAGCTGTTTTCAGGGGCTCCCCATGTAGCTGACGTACTAGCTAAGCGATAAACTATAAAATTATGTGCTACCTACTAACAGTGTCAACCACAAGCTGTCTAAATTATATAATTTGGTGTAATGTGCAGTGCTGATGTTTGGATGCTTGTTTGGGTCTCACGGTGCAGGATTTCTTGCTTACTCAGCTCACTGTAAGCTTAGTTCGATCTAACTCTGGTAGCAGAGGTTCTTCAGAAGCATTGCATTTTCATATGATTGCTCATAACCTAGAGTATCTAAACCTGGATTAACAGATAAAGTTGTTGACCAACGAGTTAACCACAGCCTTTCTGAGTTGAACCTGCTTCAATAGTCAGACTTAAGATCTGTTCTTACTTGTCCAACTACAAGCCAGAACAGAATCGTGAAATCCTTCAGTGATAAACAAATTCATGGCATGTCTGTAGTTAGAAATACCTTTGGTTTACTCAAGATAACCATAAATGGAACTTCTTGCCATTTAAAAGCTGTATTTGAACATGAGTGATACAGTCTCAAAAGTATTAGCAACAGCAGGATGCAGCTGGATTTTAGGGTGGAACTATACATGGTAAACAAAGCATAAAACCAGGAAAATGTGCTTTGTTTAAAAAAAAATGAGTAGCAGTAATAATTTTCATAGTAATACATTATTAATGCATTAACTTTGCCACCACTTTTGGATTTACTTGTTTCATATGCATACATCGTTTCCATGATTTAAATATATTACGTCAACAAAAGTCTGTCTTTCAGATTACTTACTTTTCACAAAAACTGTATTGATGTAATGTATTTTATTCATGTGTAGCTTACATTATATTTCCAAAAGTATTCACTCAACCATCCAAATCATTGAATTCAGGTGTTCCAATCACTTCCAGGGCCACAGGTGCATAAAACCAAGCAGCTAGGCCTGCAGACTGCTTCTACAGACATTAGTGAAAGAATGGGTCGCTCTCAGGAGCTCAGAGAATTCCAGCATGGTACTGTGATCAGATGCCACCTGTGCAGCAAGTCCAGTCGTGAAATTACAGTATACTGTATATATATAACGGTATAATGTTAAATTTAAAAATTAAAAAAAAAAAAACCCTTTTCACTTGTTCTTTTCTATTTTTTGGCTCCAGATGTGTGAAATATTTTGTGAGACCAGTTGTGTCTTTTGCCCTGTCTCGAGCCTCTTGGACAGCGTAATGATACAGTAATAAGACAGAAGTTGTTAGGGAGCCACCTGGTGGCTTTGGGCCTTAAGTTGAGTCTGAGTGTGTTACTGGTCTGAGCTCCTTAACAGCTCTTAGCAGATGCTGCAGTGCTGTCCTTTCATACAGTGTGATGGCTACCCTGATAAAAACAGGCTGTAAAAAAAAAAACAATATAGGGGAAACCAAAGGCTTGATGACTATTTGGACTGAAACAAATGAATGAAAAAATGGATGAATAATTAATTCATGAATGAAATGTAATTGCTATACAGAAATACTCAAAATATACATCCATCTACATGTTATTGCTGTTAAAAATGACATTCAGAGCACTGCATGTATGTACATCTTGTCCTAGGCATATTTTTTTCCTCAAAACATTGTTACGGTATCGTAAACCCTGAAAAATGGTTAAATAATTATCATGCTATTGAATTGGCACATGTTTGACCTCAGTCGGTCATACTTATTATAATAACAGATTTATTTCAACTTGCAGGTATCCAGTCTATACCTCCTCAAGGTGGGAAGCTGGAGATTGCTGGCATGGTCGTAGGTCAGTGGGCTGGAAACAAACCTGTCCGTGGCAGAGGGGGGTTTAACATGCAGGTGGTGTCAGTGGGAGGAGGGAAAGGGTAAGTTTGCTGTTAGCCTTTCAGGCTTTGGCCTTTCCTTGTTGTTTACAAGAAAAGCATTTAAATTTAAACTGTTCTTGGAACCAATGCTTTATTTGTCTCTCTGTTGTAGAAGGGGTAAAGAAATTATGCCAAAAGGAAGGGGAGCGAAGAAAATGACCACCACTCGAACACCGGTAAAAACTATATATACAGTTCTGTAATCTACTCTACATTTATGACAGATTAACTCATGTTTAGTCAAATAAACTGTGAGACTGCAAAGTCATTATTTATATTTAAAAAACACCTTGAAACAGATGGTCTTTTTATTATTGCTTATGCTTTTATTTCTGGCCTTGATGCAGAACTATGGATTTGCAGGAATAATTTTTTCCCCCCTTCCATGTAGAATCTCTCTTCATCGCCCCCCTCTACCAGCCCCCCAAAGCTGGCAGAGGAACCCAAGACAGTGGGGCGGCCCTCTGGAACTGGTGAGAGAGCTGGGGGAGTGTCCCAGCAGCTGAATGGCAGCTCTTCAGGAAGCGCCACTGGTCAACCCATTGACCTGCCACCACAGCCAATCCAGTGTGCCTTAGCCAGCAGAGACAACCAATCAGGAGATGGGGTGGAGGTAGAGGCCCCTTGTTGCCTTGACGACTGCCCATCAGATGGTGCACTACAAAAAGAGGAGTAATTACATCCCATAGTGTAATAAGAATGATTGATTGAGTTGAGAGGGAATGATCCAAGTTCGACTGCCTTTTCCTTGCAAAATATGATAATTAGGGCACAGTAGCCACTTTGTGTTGTCATAAGAATAATTTATGATGTTACAGATGCTGAAAACTATAGATGGACAGTGTGAGAAGGAGTGCGGTCTATGTCACCTTAACAGCAGGGTTCTGATTTGCAACTGAGCGAAGTTAAAATCACAACCTTCGATTGCACTTTGCACTGAATCTTCTCGATTCTGGATCTCAGCCTTTCCACTGCCCCATCAGGGTTGTAGCATTGTGACAAGCTCTCAGTCTTTTCACCTTTCTAACATTTTTGTTTTGTTTTGAAACATCTTAGAACATCAGTGTTGGTTGTATCCGTATGATAGCCTAAAATGGCTACCGTAGGCCCTTACTGCCCAAAGTATATTCTGATTTAACCCAGTCGTTTAACTCTTAGCTGGCCAATTTAAGAGCACCCTAATCTATGTCCAAGTGTGTTTGAAACAACGTTTAGTTGTCTGTCTGCTGAAAAAGCAATGCTTACGTTACCAAGCCTGTAGATCATAAAGTAACTGTCATCAAGCGTCCACCAAACCAACCATGACTCTTCATGATACTTTAGTGTTCTATGTTTTTGTTCCCCTTACACTATTTGTAAGTCATTGGGCTGGAATACTGAATTATCGTAATGATCTTGGTATGTAAAATTACTTTTTAATGTAGTTTTTCTTCAGATATCTTCAGCGGCATGTTACATTAATCGTGAAAATTGAATCGTCAGTCAGATGTTCTCCCGAATATGTCTGTATGAATATATTGAGTTTTGGTTTTATTTTTTATTTTTTAAATGCCCTCTTTATCTTTAGAGGTGGTACCAAGAACTAGCCCAGTTTTTCGTTCTATTTATAGACAGTATTGCCAAATTTAAGGTAGAAGAGAAATGAGCCCTGTGCAGATTTGACCAGTTTAAGTTGTGAAAGGCCTCCCAGTGCGCAGTGATAATGTAGCTACCGGCGAATGAAATTTGGCTTATTCGTCGTCAGTCTCATTAGGACTAAAATCTGCCTTTAAATTGCACAACTATGTCCTATTCTTGAGTTTTGATGTCATAAGGAAATCCCAAATTTGAACCAATTCGTTTTCACAGCCTACCATAAGGGTCAGTTTAGTTTCAAACCTGATTTTGTTGCAGGACAGTGCAGGTTGTCGCAGTGAATTGCTGAATTTGTGTGTTGGTTTGCTCATTTCAGTCCTTCAGATTCTGTTTGCCATCTAGGTAACCTGCCATTGCTTCAAGCACAGGGTCAGACTCACCCCCCACCCCCCGGTGGCTTAGTCCAAGCTCAGAGAGAGAGAGAGAGGTGGCAAGACAGTGCAGAGATGTGAAGTTTAGCTAAGTGTGTCTGCAGGTGCAGAAGGAATGGAGGTGGCGTCAGGCAGGAGTGGTGTTGCTTTGCTGGCTCCACACTTAATAGCCTTTTTCCTCTCATGTAGTCTTGTGACAATCTTTATTATTTTTTATTACTCCTTCCATTTGAGCCCCAATAATAGCTACTACTATTGTCCTATGATATATATATATATTTTGTAAGCACCTTAAGCCCCCAAATGATAGATATGCAAGCCCAAAGCCAAACTGAAAAAAGCTCTTGAAAATTGATTGTATTCCAACGTAAAGCACTTATATTATTTATGTTTGATGTGGTTAAAGCACAGTACTCTTTAGCTACATCCATTTGTTGACCTAGCCCAAGCATTTGATGTTAAAATGATTCTTCACTTTGTGTTGTGTAATAGAAATCATTACCAACAGATTTGAATGTGAGAACAGAGTGCATAGGAAGCAGCACCTTGTTTTAAAAACCTGAAAACACACTGGATCGTCCTTGACCCAGGATAAAGAAAAAAAAAAAACAAGTTAGGGAGAAAAACAAAACGATACGTAGAGAAGGAATCATAGATCCATTTGATATCTTAGATGTTTTGTATATACTGTAGACGTAATCTGTGTGATCTCAGTGCGCGATGATGCAGGGGAGTGATTTTATCAATGGTTGGGAATGCACACAACCTGTCACCCCTGAACTCCACTCCTATGCCGCTCATCACTTGAAATGAAGATGCATTTCCATCTGAGCTTTAGATGCTTGAGGTTTTGAGTTTTAGCTGTTCAAATTCAAACCCCTCTGATTCTGCTCTCATCCTCCCTTTTGTGCCTAATGCACATGTACACGTGCATTCACCCACCATAGCTAAAATCATTTAGATTTCTGTAAAACACAAATTGAAAGTTCAAAATCAGTTCCGAGAACCTTTTGTGATGCGGTCAGCTAACAGAGAACAAAAAAAAAAGTAAGAAGGCCTCTCTGGACCTTCTGTGACATTACGCTGTACGTGGTCTTGTTTTCGTGACATTACGCTGTTTGTATCGTCTTGTTTTCGTGATGGCCCGTGGAACTTGTGCACTTCTTACAGAAAGCACTTTTATCGAGACAGATGGGCTTTAACGAACCCAGATTAGATTCAAATGATCAAGCCTTCTGGCTTGTAACCTTGATTTGACACTTTGACAGAAAAGGGCAGGAAAGTCCCTTATGTGAACATGCTTTTGTACCTATGATATCGAGGATGTTGTGAATGAGCTTCAATTTGCATTGAAGGACAAAATAATACACTAGAGAAAAGGCTTTTCCAATAATTACCTTGTTCTAATCTGAAAAAGTTAGGATTATCGATTATCCAAATTACATGAGTGTCTGAGTAGGCATGTCAATAAGATGCACCTTATTTTGTTAGGGTATAGATTTAAAAAAAAAAAAAAGTATCTTGTGCCACAAAATATATATGGAAAGCTCTATGAAATCAAATAATGACAGACACCCCTATTTATGTTTGTATATTTTAGAATTTTCCACAATTGTGGAAACCCCTACAGCTAAATACCAACCTGTTTAATCGTATACCCCCGCCCCCCCCAGAAGTATCTCTGTTGGCAGCAGGAGTTTGTCTTTACTGGGTATCCAAGTTTGTGTTTCTTAGAGAAAGAAACAGAACTATGATCAATCAGGACTAATCTAGACCATAGCATTACAGCTAGAGTACTTAAACTAGTACCATAGAACACATACGACCGAAATTATTCCGAAGTTCAACCTTAGGTTGTTGGATTTGATGATGAAATTGTTCAGCCGTGCCGCCGATAGACGGATCTTCCACCGTTTCTTAGGCACGCGCTAACGCCTACACACACACACGCACACACACCCACCCACCCACCCACATCTGTACACACACACTTATTCGCTTCAGACGTACTATAGATCGGTGATCAATTTTCATTGTGTTTTTATTTTTTTTTTGTTTTCCATTTAAGATAGTTACAAAAGTTTCAGTAAGTTCTCTAAGTGTTGTAGAATATCAGTTATCGGAGTCACACTTAGCTTAATTTTAGTCTCAAAGATAAGATACAACATTAATTCACAGACCCAGAAATGGACACACGTACACATACATATAGTCGTTTTCTTTTAGAGTCATCAGTTAGAAAAAGTGTAATGCAGCTTCACATACATGTGATGCATTATCCAGATTTTCTTTTTTTTTTTTTTCCTTTTTTTTTTTTTTTTTTGTTGTAGTTGATTATGATAATGCTTAATTAGTGATTTCAGATGCGTGGTTCCCAAGTTTACCCTCTGCGAAGCTTCTTTTTCTGGCTTTTATGTATTCTCTTTTTGACTGTTCTAACGTCTTTCCTTCTTGCAATTTAATCAGCCATTTGTGGAGAGTTCAACACATGATGCAGAGATCCAAATGTACAATATTTTACAGTATTAAGTTTTGTTTAAGGGATATGTTCTGATTTCCGAATTAGAACCAATGTTTTTCCATCATCGTATGCCTTTACCCCTTTTATCCTAACCATTTATGGATGATAGTGAAATAATAGAACTCACCAATTTAATTGTATGCTGATAGTTAATGTATTCAACAATCTGTGGTTGATTTTCAAAATCCCCATTTTGCTGTTGGATATAGGCTACTAACATGCACTCCCACAGTTCAGATGCTTGTTTCTTCTGTAATTCTACTATAATGGATCCTTTTTTTCTTCCCCACCCCCCAAAAAAAATCCCACCTGCCATCTCTTTGTCTCGTTTTCACTATGTCTAGCCTTTCATCTTATCTCTTACCATGGCTCTGTTGTGGACTTGCTCGTACTCCAGTGCTGTCTCCTTACCCCGTTATACTAACAGTAAAGGTAATATTAATGATAATAATCAGTCTTATAATCAGTCTGTATGTAATCGTAGGCAGAAGTTGGAAACAAATGTTTTCATTGATGAACAACAACAAAAAAAATCTAACCTAACCATCTTTGGTTTGAAATTGTGAAAATTGTGTTTTTCTTACTTTTTCTTTTTTTTTTTTCTTTCTTTCTTTCAATTGTTATTACAAGTGCTACTCCTTTGACCGTCGCTACAGTTAGTATAATACGCTTAGCAGAACTAGGTATCTTTCAACTGTAATGATTGCAATTTTCCTTACCTTTTATGGTATTTGTTTCAGACCACTTCACCATTATGATGTAATCGTAGCCATCAGACTAAACCGCAGCATCGTCGAGCGTTTTCAGTTACTCCGATTAATCAGTCGAGATGATTCAAAAGCCGATCGAGTCAACGTTGACCATTGCGTCCTTGCACAAAAACAGAGAAACGTTCTCTCTGCTACTAAAAACCAAAGTGCATATTACCTTACTATTTGTCAGTTCTTTAGTTTCTGGATCCCATATTTCTACATTTCAGTGATTTGAGAATCTAGAATTCGTATTGTGGGTCCATATGAAGGAAATGTGGTGTTTACATCTTTCTGGTGAAAAGTGGCTGAGTTGTGTATCGTCCGGTTTCATTGCTACAAATTAAGATTTAAAAAAAAAAAAAAATTTCAGTTACTTTTAATCCTTTTTTTCTGAAGTTGAGCCTTGGACGCAGGTTTCGATACAGTTCAATCTAACCACCCTTTACAGACTCCCATGCACTTGTAATGTCCTGAAAATGTAGCTTCATCAGTAGTCATGGCTAGGTTAAATGTAAACACATAACTGTAAACAGGCTCACATCCACATGCACCTAAGCTATTGTGAGGAGTTTTTTGCCTGTGCATTCCTTGTAGATTCGTGTCTGGAGCTTAGATTTGAACTCTTGCTTTAAAAAACTGTTCCCCCTGTATCCTAGCTCTGTAGCCCTTCACTTCACAGGCTTTGACTGGTGTTGTAGGGTCTCGACCCCGTTACGATAACAGCAATGTGTTGTGTACAATGGCCCACCAACGTCCACCTTTCTCTTTGCTGGACAAGTGCCCTCTACATTCGATCCTTACTGCTTTTATTTTTTTTCCCAGCATGTTTGCCCCCATCATGTTTCCACTCAGCCCCATTTGTAGGCAACACATTCTGTCGTCTGACGAACGCATTGATGCATGCATCAAGGTCTCCAAAAGAACTTGTGTAGTGAAGGGTAAAACTTCATTATTATTATTATTGCTGTTATGGTTATGATCGTTATTAACAGTTTCTCATTTTTAGTATAAAGAAAGCACCAGATTGTTTTGGAAAGAAAACCTTTTTTATTTGTCTTGCTGTTGTGGTCTGATTTCACAATGCATTGAGAAGAAAGCCAAAAGGCTGAGAGAGAGAGAGAAAGGAAGAGAGAGAGAGAGAGAGAGAGAGAGAGAGAGAGAGAGAGTCGAAGTTGGCAGTCATGTTTGTATGGTTGGGAAATGACTTACAGTGCTGAAATAAAATTTATTCTTTTAGTAATTTTTCTCTGTCTCTGCTCATTTTATTTAAAGGTATCGTGCATGTCATTGATCTCAGGCTTTTGGGAAAACTCATCAGCGTCATGTCTTCATTTAAAATGAGATGATTTGTGTAACCGTGGCTTTGTACTCGTACTCAGTTCTGAGATATTCATTTGCTCTGCTATTGATCAATTCTGCAAATACCTAAATATCAACTGAAATCATGATGGTGAAGTCGAGAATAAAAGACTAAAGCAGTTAATCTTGTAATTGGCAAGACTCTAGTTATTTGATTTTAGTGCTTTTTCCCCCAAAACTGTTGATAATTATTGCCTAGACCAGAGGTCACTAATAGGCAGACCACTGTCATAGTCTGGGCCCAGGCGCTATCCTATGCGGAGCTGGACCTATTACCAATTGAACTATGGAGAATTATTTCATTTCGATGGGGTGGTCCCATTTTAATCGTCGTAGCTTTTCTAGTCATTATGCTTAGTGGTTTAGCGGCTGGAGACTCACAGGCCAGTTGCTAATATCACATGACATTACTCAGCCAATCAGATCTGTGCATTATGATGAGCACTGAGACTTGAGTGAGTGATGCTCACACGGGAGGGATGAGGTGAGAAACAGCAGAGAGGAAAGTGAGTCAGAGGGAAGTTTTTTCACATGACGTGCTGTAAAAAGAAATATTACTGAACTGTATTTGATTTGATGTTAACTGTATACGATATTGATATAACTAGGCTACTTCACTATACGGGCCTGAATCATGATGCAAATATGGCTCTTTTAGTGGTGAGGTTGATACGTTAGCCTGAATATCAAGGCATCGTTGGGGAAGAACACCCTTACTTTACCGTGAGTTTCCTTACTAGGCAGTAAAGAACTGATCTAAAGAAACATTTAAAGGACATGCTTTCTGTGAAATTCAGTTATAATGGCAGAGATGTATAAGGGGAAACAGTTAACTGTCCAATGTTTATGAGACAGTAAATCCTAACTTCAATACCTATTGGATGGTCACCTATATTAGCCTGTACAGTCAATGCAAAATACCCAGCTAGACCAATAGAAATGCTCCAAACTTACCTGGGAGTAATATCTTGATATAGTACATTTGAAGTTTTGAATGTTTAAGTAAAAATGAGAGAAAACAAGTTTTAATGAACTATTTCATATATATATATATATATATATATTTACGTACACCATATTGCCAAAAGTCTTCGCTCACCCATCCAAATTGAATTCAGGTGCTCCAATCACTTCCATAGCCACAGGTGTATAAAACCAAGCATCTAGGCCTACAGACTGTTTCTTCAAACATTAGTGAAAGAATGGGTCGCTCTCAGGAGCTCAGTGAATTCCAGCCTGGTACTGTGATAGGACGCCGCCTGTGGAGCAAGTCCAGTCGTGAAATTTCCTCGCTACTAAATATTCCACAGTAAACTCTGGTATTAAAACAAAGTGGAAGTGATTGGGAACGACAGTAATGGGTTCAGCGGATGCTGAGGCGCATAGTGCGCAAAGGTCACCAACTTTCTGCAGAGTCAATCACTACAGACCTCCAAACTTCACGTGGCTTTCAGTTTAGCTCAAGAACAGCATAGAGAGCTTCATGGAATGGGTTTCCATGGCTGAGCAGCTGCATCCAAGCCCCACATCACCAAGTGCAATGCAAAGCGTCGAATGCAGTGGTGTAAAGCGCCGCCACTGGACTCTAGAGCATTGGAGACATGTTCTCTGGAGTGATCAATCACGCTTATCTGTCCAGCAATCCAATGGATGAGTCTAGGTTTGGCGGTTGCCAGGAGAACAGTACTTGTCTGACTGCATGATGCCGAGTGTAAAGTTTGGTGGAGGGGGGATTATGGTGTGGGGTTGTTTTTCAGGAGTTGGACTCGGCCCCTTAGTTCCAGTGAAAGGAACTCAATGCTTCAGCACCAAGAGATTTTGGACAATTTCATGCTCCCAATTTGTGGGAACAGTTTGGGGACGGCCCCTTCCTGTTCCAACATAACTGCGCACCAGTGCACAAAGCAGGTCCATAAAGACACGGATGAGCAAGTTTGGTGTGGAAGAACTTGACTGGCCGGCACAGAGTCCTGACCTCAACCTGAAAGAACAGCTTTGGGATAAATTAGAGTGGAGACTGTGAGCCAGGCCTTCTCATCCAACATTCTTCTGGAAGAATGGTCAAAAATTCCCATAAACACATTCCTAAACCTTGTGGAAAGCCTTCCCAGAAGAGCTGAAGCCTATGGATTAAGAATGGGATATCACTAAAGTTCATATAGAGCCCATGTGTCAAAGACAAGGCCCACGACACAATCTTATATGGCATGTAAAAGTATTTTCACAATGTGCTGCACTACAATTCCCAGCATGCACTGCAACAGCAAGTGTGCCCTGACTGTCCTACCCCAACAACATTCTATGGGACAGCAGTTACACCTCAGTTTTACACAATTCCACACCAGTCATATCACCAAACATTAGCAGCTCAGAAACTGAGCCCAAGTCTTAATGAACGTGTAGCAAAGAAGGGATGCCAGGAGCCTAGTTCAAGCAAATAGGCATGTTTAAAAGACTGAGCTCCCGGGAACATTTACATTTCGTATAATATTTCAAGATCTACTACAAGTTCAAGTTATAGCACAAATATGATCCAAAATAAAAACATGTAATACCTTTAGAGGTTGAGTTTGACACCCCTGCTGTAGAGGATGCGTAAAATTATTTTCACTTAGAAAATCAACAAAACGTAATTTGACCAGGGGCGTCTAAACTTTTGCATACAACTGTATATCTTCAGTGTAAATAGTATAGAGAGAAGATTTTAAGATGGTGCACTCCACTAGATTCTGTTGTACTATAACAAATGTGTTTATTTGCATACTGAGTTTAATGTCAGACAGGGATGTATGAAAAAGTCATTGTTATTCTCATGGTTGTCATCCATTTGAGGTCATCTGGCACCATGCAAACAATCCAGAATCCGTTCCCACAGGCAGCTACTAGTTTCAGCCCAGTAATCAAGTATGTGCTCCTTATCATCACTGACTTCGGCCAAAGAGGTACATGTAGCTTCTGTGCAGCATTTCACAAAGCAGGGTTTTCTCTTGAGTTAGATCATCTGTGCCAAAAGAGAAGACTGTAATAAGAGTTTTCTCTAGGGGTTTCGTGTATGTTGGTGGTTCCTAACCCTGCTCCTGAAAGACCACCTGCACCTCACAATTTAGTGTTTTCCTGCTCCAGCATAACCTGTTCAGCTCTTCAGCTTCAGCAGGGAGAGCATTTTAGTATGTGGGGCAGGACTACATTGGAAATAACTAGCTTAAAAGTTTAAAAGATCAATTTGGGGACAATATCTAATTGTGACTTCTCTCAGCAATATAGTGATTATGATTTAAATGTGATTAGATTCTGTAAATTGACCCTTTTTTTCCACCACGAAGACCATTTTCTTCAGACTACTGAATATAGTGTTTCAGACGGGCTCTGCTTTAGTAAGTTAGATTTCTACTTCTTCACTTAAAATGTAAGACAACATTGAATAAAACAGAGTATAATTAAAATTGTGGCTTTAGTAAATTGCTCTTTCACATCGCAGTTTTAATATAAAAACAATCCTTTGGTCAGCCATAGGGCGGCACAGTGGCGTGGTGGGTAGCGCTGTCGCCTCGCAGCGAGGAGGGCCTGGGTTCGATTCCCCTTCCGGGTGACCAGGATGGATGATCAGCCATACTACTATGAACTGGTGCTGAAGTAGGGGTTTAGTTTCAGGGTAAATGAGAGTGAAGTAAGGGTTTGAATTGAAATGGGGATGGAAAGGGGGTTTAGTTTTGGATTCATTTAGATCGAAGTAGTGGATTAGTTCATTTGAACTGGTAGTGAAGTTGGGTTTAGTTTTATGTGAATTGGGATGGAAAAGTACTATCACTCAAACTGAAGTGAAGGTGAGGGTTTAATTGACATAGCTGACAAACTGGTAATGAGGTAGGGATTTAGTTTTGTATGTACTGGTAGTGAATTAGAGGTTCAGGTGCTGTAAGCTGGTAATGAGGTAGGGGTTTAGTTTTGTATGTACTGGTAGTGAATTAGAGGTTCAGGTGCTGTAAGCTGGTAATGAGGTAGGGGTTTAGTTTTGTATGTACTGGTAGTGAATTAGAGGTTCAGGTGCTGTAAGCTGGTAATGAGGTAGGGGTTTAGTTTTGTATGTACTGGTAGTGAATTAGAGGTTTAGGTGCTGTAAGCTGGTAATGAGGTAGGGGTTTAGTTTTGTATGTACTGGTAGTGAATTAGAGGTTTAGGTGCTGTAAGCTGGTAATGAGGTAGGGGTTTAGTTTTGTATGTACTGGTAGTGAATTAGAGGTTCAGGTGCTGTAAGTTGGTAATGAGGTAGGGGTTTAGTTTTGTATGTACTGGTTGTGAATTAGAGGTTCAGGTGCTGTAAGCTGGTAATGAGGTAGGGGTTTAGTTTTGTATGTACTGGTAGTGAATTAGAGGTTCAGGTGCTGTAAGCTGGTAATGAGGTAGGGGTTTAGTTTTGTATGTACTGGTAGTGAATTAGAGGTTTAGGTGCTGTAAGCTGGTAATGAGGTAGGGGTTTAGTTTTGTATGTACTGGTAGTGAATTAGAGGTTCAGGTGCTATAAGCTGGTAATGAGGTAGGGGTTTAGTTTTGTATGTACTGGTAGTGAATTAGAGGTTTAGGTGCTGTAAGCTGGTAATGAGGTAGGGGTTTAGTTTTGTATGTACTGGTAGTGAATTAGAGGTTCAGGTGCTGTAAGCTGGTAATGAGGTAGGGGTTTAGTTTTGTATGTACTGGTAGTGAATTAGAGGTTCAGGTGCTGTAAGCTGGTAATGCGGTAGGGGTTTAGTTTTGTATGTACTGGTAGTGAATTAGAGGTTTAGGTGCTATAAGCTGGTAATGAGGTAGGGGTTTAGTTTTGTATGTACTGGTAGTGAATTAGAGGTTTAGGTGCTGTAAGCTGGTAATGAGGTAGGGGTTTAGTTTTGTATGTACTGGTAGTGAATTAGAGGTTCAGGTGCTGTAAGCTGGTAATGAGGTAGGGGTTTAGTTTTGTATGTACTGGTAGTGAATTAGAGGTTCAGGTGCTGTAAGCTGGTAATGAGGTAGGGGTTTAGTTTTGTATGTACTGGTAGTGAATTAGAGGTTCAGGTGCTGTAAGCTGGTAATGAGGTAGGGGTTTAGTTTTGTATGTACTGGTAGTGAATTAGAGGTTCAGGTGCTGTAAGATGGTAATGAGGTAGGGGTTTAGTTTTGTATGTACTGGTAGTGAATTAGAGGTTCAGGTGCTGTAAGCTGGTAATGAGGTAGGGGTTTAGTTTTGTATGTACTGGTAGTGAATTAGAGGTTTAGGTGCTGTAAGCTGGTAATGAGGTAGGGGTTTAGTTTTGTATGTACTGGTAGTGAATTAGAGGTTTAGGTGCTGTAAGCTGGTAATGAGGTAGGGGTTTAGTTTTGTATGTACTGGTAGTGAATTAGAGGTTCAGGTGCTGTAAGCTGGTAATGAGGTAGGGGTTTAGTTTTGTATGTACTGGTAGTGAATTAGAGGTTCAGGTGCTGTAAGATGGTAATGAGGTAGGGGTTTAGTTTTGTATGTACTGGTAGTGAATTAGAGGTTCAGGTGCTGAAAGCTGGTAATGAGGTAGGGGTTTAGTTTTGTATGTACTGGTAGTGAATTAGAGGTTCAGGTGCTGTAAGCTGGTAATGAGGTAGGGGTTTAGTTTTGTATGTACTGGTAGTGAATTAGAGGTTTAGGTGCTGTAAGCTGGTAATGAGGTAGGGGTTTAGTTTTGTATGTACTGGTAGTGAATTAGAGGTTCAGGTGCTGTAAGCTGGTAATGAGGTAGGGGTTTAGTTTTGTATGTACTGGTAGTGAATTAGAGGTTCAGGTGCTGTAAGCTGGTAATGAGGTAGGGGTTTAGTTTTGTATGTACTGGTAGTGAATTAGAGGTTCAGGTGCTGTAAGCTGGTAAGGACGTAGGTGGTCACTTTCATAGACATTGCTAGTGGGGTAGGAGCTTAGTTGGTGTGAACTGGGAGTGAAGTAGGGCTTTGCTTCACGTGAATTGGGACCGCGCCGAAGACAGTCAGTCTCGTCTACTTGCCCGAGTCTCGCGATGCCTTGGCTTGTCCTGCTGCTGCTGTAAGATGGCGAAGGCGTGCTCGCTCTCTCTCTCTCTCAGGTGAGCAAAACTCACGGATCCTTCCTTCGGGTTCCAGTCGAGAGCTTCGACAAGCTGCGCGATTCATCCTTTGTCATGCCGTGATTCCAGCGAAACAGGAGCTGAAAGGCCAAGAGGAGAGGTCTTTTTTTGAAACGCGCACTACCAAACCGAGGGTGAACGAAACGGGAACCGCCATTTTTCGTATTTAGTATTAGCATAAGTCATTTAGCGCTAACGACGTCTAGCCAGCCATAAATAAATGATGCTCCGTATAACCGTGTTATGCTGCGTAGGCTCTAAAGGCAGCCTTACTTTAATTAAAGTGTCTATGTTTAGTGACACTCATTTCGCCGTTTCAGGCGAGGGCAGGCTGGAAAAAGGCATGTCGGTAGCTATAATTTGTGGACCGTAACGTTAACGGTGCTTATTTCACGCTACCCGGCTGGTTAACGTTAACTGCGAGTTATGAGATTCATATTTGCTTTGTAGCTTTTTAGTTTGTAACTTACAGCTGCACATTTGTAAGCGGCCAGGCAGTAACTAACGTTATATCTCAGGCTAATGCCGAGGTTGCTAGCTTGCTAGCGTTACCTCACATTTATTTATATGTTTGAATTTGAGCTGGAACTTGCTGGCTGAGCCTCAACCTATAGCTGACCGTCGTCATGCTGCTTTCAGTAAGATTAAACCTGGTATGCGTAACTTTAAGGCTTGAAATGTGACTATATGGAAGTGTCCTCATGTTCCCTGCCCACTGGGTGGATGTGGCTAGGATGAGTCAGTTAAACCCGACAGACGAGCCCTTTCCACTCAGACACGCCGCGCGTTTGGACGAACGGATATTTAAAAATAAAAACGCGAACCCACTAATGAGGAACCCACCATGTGCTGTCCGAATAGCTCCGTCTCGGTTCTGAATCACAGCCTTCAACGTCTCTTGCGCTGTATTATAGAAATATGCGTTGAAATGATCCGTTGAGGGTTGGATGAGAGTCAGGACGGGGACCTATGCAGCTGGCTGCCGTCTGCAGCTGAGCTGGATCCAGGGGGGCCTGAAATTGAGTTGAGCACTCTGGATTTCTCTTTCCAGAAAATTTGAAGTGAAAGTCTTGTCCAAAATGCAGGGACTGTCCCTTGAGGGATAGTGGTTGGGAAAGAAAGTGTGATATTTTTTTATTTTTTTTAAGGAGAAAACTAGACCATATCACATAACCAAAGAGGTATGATATGGCCTTTCATTCCTTGATAAGTGCAGCCTATCAGTGGCTTTCCGCAGAGGAAAAAACCTACTGAATTGAGACATCATTGTGAAACTTGATAGCTTAGACTTGAGACAAGGACAGGCTTTTGAAAAGCTGCCTTACAGACTGGAGAAGTTGCAGTGATGAATGTGAGTCACAGACTCGAGTACAGATTCCAAACATTCTGACTTATGACCCCTTAATGTGTGTTTGAAAGTGAAAATCTTCGTGCACTTCTGAAGCTTCTATATCAAGGTGAATTGCCGTGGAAAGTTGGCCTGCGTCAAAGAACGTACATCAGTTGTCCGCTCTGTCGGCGCTAAAGCCCCAGATTCTGTATGTAGCCTGTATGTAAGAAGACTTTTAATGGCTCCTATTGGCTTTAGCTAAACCTGTCTGTGTGATTGCCAGTCAGAAATTACTTTTCATCTTTCGTTTTCTTTAAAAATGATTAAAAAAAACCTGTCCTGCCAATAACGTCTTGGCTCAGTGAGATAATTGCTGTTCTTTGCATTAATTGAAAAGATAAATGGCGTTTTGACATCACTTTTGGCTTCTTGGCTTTGCTTTATGTATATGTACGGTGAATATAGACGGTGTTTTTGGCACTGTTGTGTTGAATTCTGCTGCATTTGTTCGTTGTACTTGTACTCAGGGTCTTGCAGTATTGTGTGCCATCAGTGTGATGGTCTCTCTACTGTCAGTATTTGGATAACTATGCCATATTGTTGTTTAGACATTGACATACGGTTTTAATGTAGTGTTCAATCTCCAATTTATTTGTGCATAGTCCAAAAATGACAGGTTATGTTTTCTCTTTCTTTGTGCAGTCTCCAGAAAAAGAGGCTCTTAAGTCTGTCTGAAGATTGCTTCACAATAACTGAGCAATGGTAAGAGAATATTTTTTTCTTCTGAAATAGCCAGTCCTCAGATGTGATGTTTACTATTATAAATTACAGCCATGCTAGTTATTAGTCTGTTTGGTAGAGTCTGAAACTGATTTGGATGAAATTGTAGACCTACCCTGATTTATGGCCAAGTGCGTGTTATTTGCTGGAGGAGAAATGTCTGTTAGACAAATATCACCTGACATACAGCGGTATCTTCAATTTAGAGCTGAATTGTTAACAAATGCAATCCTATTCAGCAAAAAGCCCAGCCAGTGTTTGCTGTCGGATGATACAGCAGTGAACTGTCATGGTGTGAAGCACGTTTGTCTGCGCAGTAACGTTGGGAAAGCAAAACTGAGATTTCTATGTTGTGTGTAAAAACATTTTTGGTCAGACCACATTTCAGCACCATTTTCTTAATATCCTTGTCTAAATAGTGTAATAGCATGTATGCACTGTGCATAATGTTTCTGTTTTTCCTCCTTCAGGGTTGAGAGCTGTGGTCTACAGTGCCGGGAGTTGTGGGCTGAGGTAGTAGTTTGTATAGTTTGGGATCACACCAGATCTGGGAGATAACTATACAGTCTACTGTCTTTCTCACGGCTGCCACTTTGCATCATGCTCCCTTCGTGGAAACGCTGGATTTGGAAGCTGTAAGCAAATTGTTCATCATGAAATGTCAGTGTGGCTTTGTTGTGCTGAGGTAGTAAGTTGTGTTGTTGTGGGGACTTGGTATGATTTGTCCCTTGCTGGAGATAACTATACATCTTACTGCCTTCCACACTGGAGTCTCTTTACCCCTCCTGCATATTTTTTTTACGTTGTTTAATTCATATTTGTGGTCAAAATGGCTTCATTTTAGCTGTGCTAGTCCTGCTACCCCACTGTTGCCAATTTTTATTGTTTTTCTTTTATTATATTTTTATTCATGTGTTTGTGTATTGCCTTTATCCAGTTGTAAAAGGAATCTTAATAAACTGAACACAGTTAAAGGAATGATGCTCTGCTTTTGTCTTATTTATTTATTTTAAACATTTCCATTCATGTACCCATGAAGGAGTGATTGAAGAATTACTGGTTAAGCTGTATGGTGGTGAAGAAGCTGAAAAGTGATGTATTTAACCAACTAACTGCGTTGTTTGTTTTTGTTCTGGGTTGGATGATGAATAATAACTTATTATATTATTATTATTATTATTATTATATATAATAATATTATCGTAGAAGCGTTTGGCTCAGGAATTAATAAGCAGTCATAGCCACGTGCGGAGTGGTAAAGTAGTGAATGCACGTCTGAAAAGTCACTGAACACTTGGTGAAACTTGAAGGCCAAGCGCCAAGACGTTTCCTGACGTGACCTTAAGGACGCCGAGCTGCGATTTGATTGGCTTGCACAAGCGTCAATAGACAAGTTTTTAGCCAATAGAATAAGGGGCGTTGCTGGATCCGTGTTCGTGATTGGTCAGAATCTCGTATCCGTGTTCGTGATTGGTCAGAATCTCGTATCCGTGGAGTTTCATACAGTTCTTGCTGTGACGTGAGTTTGAGGGCCCCGCAGCGCAGCGTGCGATCATGGCGAACATCAGGAGCGTCAAGGTGAGAGAAGGTTTGAATGCGAGCAGCTGATAACCGGCTCCTAGCGCGCGCAGTGCGGTGTGTTTCAGGGTAGGCGTCCGTCTCTGCCGCACGGGTTCCTTTGCGCTCCGGCGCTTTGCTGCGGGTCTAATGGACGGGAGTTGTAGCTGTGCTGCTGCGCGGATAAGCGGCGAGAGACGTGCTGTGTCGGCGCCGCGCTGCCCTGTCTGTTTACCGCCCCTAATGCCGGTCTGATCGGTCGTGTTCATGATATTGTTTCTAGCTCCTGGGGGGGCGTCATTTCACTCGACTGTACTTGTACACAGACGGAATGACAACAAAAGCCTGTGACTCGAGTGACTTGTGACTTGACTCGAGTTTGGCGCATTCATTGGCGACACCGAGTGACTCGGATTGCCTCCCGAGTCCCGGTTTCCTCCCTGACTGCCTTAAAAACAACCGAAATGTGTCTGAGTGCCGAGGTAGTTTGCGCGCTAACGCTGCCTTGTCCAGCCTGTCTCTTGACTGATCTGCGCTCTGATATATTGACGACTAGTTTGAGTGTCTTACAGTAAAAACCGCTCGTTCGAGTCATTTCCCACACTGAAAGGGCCACTCCACCGATTCTTCAAAATTCTGATTAAATCAGCAAAGCCATTCTGGGTATTCTGGTGCTAAAGGGCCGTAGAGCTACTGGGAGGACTCGGTTACGTTTACAGTGGTGGTGCTGGGGACCAGGGGTCGCGAGGTCAACACCACTGAAAAATCCACATAGTTAACGTTATTGTGTACGGAGCCCTGCTGGTGACACCATCCCGTAAAAACATAATGCGTGGCCACGCTGTGTTAAGCAGTGGGAATGAGATAATTAAGTCGTGGGAACAAGATTACGGCTTACTAAGTCATGGCCACACATTAGGATCTCGTTGCCACGCTTTACTAAGTCGTAGCCTCCACTTAATTATCTCGTTCCCACGCCTTACTAAGTCGTGGCCATGCATTGTTTTTAAATATACAGGATGTCACCAGCTGGGCTCTGTGTATTAAGCTGGGGTCAAGGCTTAATTATCTCATTGCCACACCTTATGAAGTCGTGGCTACGCATTAGGTCCTCGTTTCCATACAAAGTCGTGGTCATGCGTTATTTATAGAATGTCAACAGCAGGGCTCCCTAGGTATGTATGAATAATAGTAGAGTAGTTCGCTCCAAAGGAGCCGTGATTAAAACAAAAGAGGTTCAGTAAAATTGTAGTAAATGTGGAGAGAAACTTTTTCTTTGGGGGCATTTTTGCCTTTCAGTGTCCTGCAAGAATTTCCCCATGAATGTGTGTACCTCCTTGTTTCTACACTGTCTGTTCATCAGACTGTAGTCCGTCTGTTTCTCTGCATGCTTTGTTATTCTCCCTTTTATCCTGTTCTTCAGTGGTCAGGACCCCCAGAGAGCAGGTACTATTTGGGTGGTGGGTCATTCTCAGCACTGCAGTGACACTGACGTGGTGGTGGTGTGTTAGTGTGTGTTGCGCTGGTCTGAGTGTGTCCAGACACAGCAGTGCAGTTGGAGTTGGAGTTTTTAAACTCTCGCTGTTCACTCTGTTAGACACCCCGACCTTGTTGCTCCACCCTATTGTGCACGGTTTGTGTTGGTCTTCCTCTAGTCTTTCATCACTACTCACTGAACACTGTTGGCTGGATATTTTTGGTTGGTGGACTATTCTCAGTCCAGGAGTGACAGCTGAGGTGTTTAAAAACTCCAGCATCACTGCTGTGTATGATCCACTCATACCAGCGCAACACCCACTAACACACCACCACCACGTCAGTGTTACTGCAGTGCTGAGAATGATCCACCACCCAAATAGGACCTGCTCTGTGGGGGTCCTGACTATTGAACAACAGGGTGAAAGAAAGGCAACTGTGGAGCTGAAAAATGAGTGTTTATCAGTGTGTAGATAAGGTGGTGGTTTTAATGTTTATATATACATTTTTATATACTTTTATAGTGATATATATTGTGTGTGCGTGTGCGTGTGCGTGTGTGTGTGTGTGTGCTCCTATAACACCTAAACTATGTCCTCTTCATAGGGTATGGTGGGTTTGGTCACCGGAGGTGGTTCCGGTTTGGGCAGAGCCACAGTAGAGAGGCTACTCAGCCAAGGCGCCAGCGCTGTGATTCTAGACCTGCCCAGCTCCGATGGACACAAGGTGGCCACTGCCCTGGGGGACCGCTGTGCATTTGCTCCAGCTGATGTAAGTTCTATACAGAAGTACAGTTCCTTAAGCCTTTCTGTTTAGACAAACCACACGTGCTAATGACCTTTTCGCTTTTACTTTACAAGTAATTCAGTAATTGTTGCATCTGTTTTTAAATAAATTAGTTGTCTTCTTTTCCGCTGCTGTTCAGATTACACAAATGTTCCACTGCAATACAGGGCAGTTTGATACAGCAGCATGTCAGAAATATAAGTCAAGGCCTGTATTCATAAAGCTTCACGGGATGGAAGTGCTGAACCTGTCCGTAAAGTTGTAGTAAATAGTAATCGGAGAAACTTTGTGAGTACTTGTCCAGGAGTAGTTGCTCGGTTCCAATGAGTCCGTCTCTATTCTAGGTAACATCAGAGTCAGATGTGCGGGCAGCAGTGGATTTGGCAAAGGAGAAGTTTGGCCGATTGGACTTGGCAGTAAACTGTGCTGGCATTGCTGTAGCTGCAAAGACATACAACTTCAAAAAGGACGTCCCTCACAGCCTGGAGGACTTCAGTCGGGTTGTCACTGTGAGTTCTGCTCTCGGTGCCAACGGTTCCTGCTGTGCCGCCACGTTAAAGAGAAATTCCAGCTATTTTTCAGAATTGCATCATAGTTCAAGAGAGAGATGCAAACACTCGTTCAGAGTGGTGTGATGTGAAATGATGCATTGTAGAGAAACTTACTGACTCAGATTTTGTCAGTGCTGGTGATAGAGATAGGTTGCAATGTCTGCAATGCAAAGATGGCCATTTTATTTACAATCCGAAACCACCAGTGAACCTACATGTGTCTTCTGTTATGTGTAATGCTGGTAATTGTAAAATAGAAGCAAATCTAAAAACTTTTCTGCGTTGGAAAATGATGCCTATACTTAAAAATATGTTTTAGGCCAAACTTTTAGCATAAAAGTATTGTAAAACAATGTTTTAGGCATTAAGCAGCATATTTGTAGCCATTTCATGTAACAGAGTTTTTAGGGATATTAAATGCTTCAATTTCTGGTTCCTCTCACCACTGTTGTGAACAATTCTGAGTCTGTAATGTCCCCCAGAATGAACCATATTGCGTCAAACCACAATAATTTCGCTTACATCTTAATGATTGAATTATACAGAAATTTCTTGCCTGTCTTTCCTGTTTTAAAAATCAGTATTTTTAAGAGTGAAATAGACTCTTGTGCCATCATGGTTTATTGGGCACTACAGATACAAATTGCCTTGGTATTATTTT
This sequence comes from Pygocentrus nattereri, assembly GCF_015220715.1. Classification (NCBI taxonomy): domain Eukaryota; kingdom Metazoa; phylum Chordata; class Actinopteri; order Characiformes; family Serrasalmidae; genus Pygocentrus; species Pygocentrus nattereri. The sequence goes on from NC_051219.1 coordinate 39,479,573, forward strand.
ATTTAGTCTGTTTTCAAAGAATAAAAATGTATATCTTCAGTTGTAAAGAGTCTATTTTTAGACTGGACACTATAAGCTATATAAATGAAATTAACTGGTAACAGAAGCAATAACTCAAACTACATGTATGTTTTCTAAATTCCTTCAAGCAGTGGTCATTTGTATTAGTTAATGTTACATTTCTTTAGTATAGACTATTTAATCATGCTTTTCTTGTCTATTTAAGGTGAACGTTGCTGGTACCTTTAATGTGATAAGGCTGGCTGTAGGGGAGATGGGCAAGAATGAACCAGATGCTGATGGACACCGAGGCTGCATCATCAACACAGCCAGTGTAGCAGCTTTTGATGGGCAGGTAATTGAGATAGAAAGTCATCTTGCTGTTCTGCACTTCACTGGTTGATTTGCCCTGCAGTTTTGGCTCTGCAGCTTCATTCTGTGTTTATGCATCCGTTCCCTCTGTCTGTCAGGTGGGCCAGGCTGCATACTCTGCTTCTAAAGGAGCTATTGTGGGGATGACCCTTCCAATCGCTCGAGACCTTGCTCCTATGGGAATCCGTGTTATCACCATTGCTCCAGGTTGGTACTAGTGTGGGGCAGTACTGGCAGACTGTCTGCTGTGCATTTTGTCATTTGTGTTTTTCGAAGCTTTTGTTTGCCTCCACCTGAGTCCTTTCTATCTGTGGGTTTTATGATGTGCTTCTTTATGCCTTGATAGTTGAAGCCTGTGGAGTTTTTAGAGTGGAAGCAATGTATTTTTAGAGAGTGGGTAGTGCTATGTTACTGACTCCGATCTGGGTGCAGTGCTGGTGATGGGGTTAGGCTGAAATGTCTACAATGCAAATGTGGTTATATTGTGAGATATACGTTGAGTATTTTAATTCTAAAACCAGTTGAACTGGAGTAGAACTCATTGAGTGCTCTTACATGGTTTATTTTTCAAATCTTTCAATAAAACATTACAAATGCATTCAATAATCAGTTTTAACAAAGCATACATAGTAACCATGTAGTACTGTGTGTGCTCTATTATCGTTCTCATTAGATGGTTTCTTTGCAAACAGCCTGAAATAAACATAAATGTGTATGGAGATAACCGAAAAGGCATAGTTGCTTTCCTTAATACAGTATACATTAAAATGGTCATCAAAGTTCATTGTTACACTGCAAAATATTATTTAAAAAATATGCCATTCATATATTATGAAATTACATTTTCTTATAAACTTAGGAACTCCATAGCAGATCGACTTATGGCACTAAGTACTAATTTCTGGCCCATGTAGCCAGAACACCCCAAAAATTCCAGTAGATTAAATGTTTGACTACATATTTACCTTCGCTGTTAGTGTTTGTGACAAAGATGTCTTTTTGGTCCAATTTACAAGCACATGTGGACGTTTAACCATAAATAAATAAGATCTTTTAAAGCACAATTTTTAAACACGTGGGTTCTCCTTTGCACTTCCAAATATCAAATGGTGGTTCACACAAATGTATTCGAATTGCAGTGAACTTCATCACTGGAAAGCTCATCAGAAGACGCCACTGATGTTTGAGCCTTGCAATGGATACGTGTTCTAGTTGACAACAACGTAGGACTTGTGTTCCTTTGCTAACCGAGGCAGAGAAGGACTGTCTTCTGTTGGGCTCTCTCAAAGAAGGTATTCCACACAAGTTCCAATATACAGGCTGTCTAAGCATGTTCAGTTAAAAAGGTGTAGACAACTCAATTATCTCGTTTCCATGCCTTACTAAGTCGTGGCCACGCATTCTCACCAGACGGACTCCGTATTTATCGGCTCTGTAGGCTCATGACGTGATGTATCCTGTGTGCTGTAGTGAGCTAACACACATCAGTGGTCACATTAACCACAGTGCTCAATCGTAAACACCACACAGAGTACAAAATAAAGACCGTCTTAATCGATGTACACGTTAGCATTCGTATGTTCATGTTTCTAACAGTTACTTACTGATACACAGAAAAAAACATGAGGAACGAGCAGCCTCTCTATCTGCTGTTGAATTGGATGTGATGTTTGGGGTTAAACACTAAGGCTGTCCATTACTGAAATGTTCTTAGGCCTAAAACCATACACCTGTATATTAGAGTGGACAGTATGGCTGTGTCCAAAATGGCATACTTCCATACTACATAGTTCATGAGAGCAGTTTGTGAGATTAGTTAGAAAAAGTAATCACAGTTCTTTGATTGCACTGCTCCGTTCTTTATTTAAGAGTCAGGTCAGAAAGGGTGGAATATCCTGAGAAAAAGGACTGAAGAACAGGAGATGCCCTTTTGATGGAGCTGGGAAATGGACATCTGCCAGGGCTGATGTCCTCATGCTCTTTGGTCAGCTTCCTGCTGTCAGAGGCTTCTGCCTTTTGTAGGAAACGTGATGGTGCTGGTGTGCAGACCTCTGAGGTGGGATGGTCCAGGTCCCGCTTCATGTAGAACCATTTGCAGAAGATTCAGCAGCACTCAGCTCTTCTTCTCCTTCTACAAATGAAACAACTCATTAAAACTACAGTAAAGCTAAAAAAGATTCTGAATTGATTCTGCTCGTGTTCTACGATAGCTAAGTTATACATACCTGTATCGTAGGTGTGTCTTCAGGTGTGTCTTCAGGTACTGGTTCAGTGGAAAAGGTGGTAAAACAGCAGATAAAGCTGAACTGAGTAAATAAAACAAAAAAAGTATCATAAAAAGACTGAAGAACAGAAAATGTACATTTGATGGAGTTGGGAGATGGTCATCGTCATGCTCTTTGGTCAGCTTCCTGCTGCCTGAGGCTTCGGTCCTGGTAGGAAGCGTGGTGGTGCTGGTGTGCGACAGTCCAGGTCTCGGTTTGTGCAGGTCAGAAGCTCTGTTCTCTTCTACCGCTGAAGGGGAGTATCAGTGTCCTGTTCAGGTTACCCAAAAAAGCTACCAGGTGATTCCAACAAACTGGCCCTGCTGTGAAGGTTGTTGTGGTTGGACGATCCAGGAATCAGGTGCTGGTCAGCTGTGAAAGTTACCAAAAATGCAACTGAAAACTGCTCCATGAAGTGAAAACAAACATATATAAAAAGAATCCAGAAACACTGCCCCCTTCTCTGGGCCAGAGCTTATTTAAGATAGACTGAGGTGACATGGAAAAGTGTCCTTTAATTTTTGTAATTTTTTTGGAGGTCATGGGTGCTGTGTCCTATGGGATAGAGGAGCAGGACCGTCCTGCTTGTTATTAGTGCACTGTTTAAAAGCCAGAATCCATTTTGGTATGGAGCTGCATAAGTGCACATAGCATGGGGCACTTGTGAAGGCAGATTTTGGAGCAGCATACGCTGCCTTCCAGATGACGTCTTTTTCAGAGAAGGCCTTGCTTATTTCAGCAAGACAATGTCAAATCACATTCTGCATGTATTACAGCAGCATGACTCCATAGTAAAAATGTCTGGGTACTAAACTGGCCTGCATGCAGTCCACATCTGTCGCCCATTGAAAACATTTGGCGTATTATGAAATGAAGAACACAACAAAGGAGACCTTGAACTGTTGAGTGGCTGACATCCTATATCAAGCTAGAATGGGAAAATATTTCACTTTCAAAACTACAGCAGTGTCTCCTCAGTTCCCATTCACAGAGTGATGTTAAAAGAACAGGTGATGAAACACTGTTTTAAATTCAAAATGAGTATATATTTTTCAAAAAAACATTTTTCAGTTTCAACATTTAATATGTTGTTTTTTGTACTACTTTCAGTGAATTATGTGTTTTAAATGATTTGCACATCATTGCATTCTGTTTTTATTTCCATATTGCACAGCACTCCAACTTCTTTGGGAATGGGTTTGCAGTAATTGATCAAGCTTTCAGTGTTCTAGGAATGATACCCAATATCCATGTTGTACTCAGAAAAGAACCTTGTGGTGCGAGTTATCACAGTAATAACATATTGCTCACGCCTGTTTTTTATAAACAGACTAAGCAGACTCTATTCATGCACTGATTTCTGCACTGCTGGTCTTTTCTGTTTGTGGATGTAGGAAATCTAAGAATAGAAATTTCCGTGTTTTGCATCAGATCCTGTAATTTGTTTTCATTTTCAAGGTGCTGAGTTAGTGCGTGTTGTGCTGGTATGAGTGGATCAGACCCAGCAGTGCTGCTGGAGTTTTTAAACACTGTGACCGCTCTCTGTCCACTCTATTAGAAGGGTTTCCACATTCCTTGGGCTTTTGCTGAACACTCATTATGTGTTGGTTACCTGTTGTTCTTGTGTTTTCCCATCCTGCAGGTTTATTCTCCACACCGCTCCTGGCTGGTCTGCCTGAGAAGGTGCGGAACTTTCTGGCCCGGCAGGTGCCTTTCCCCTCTCGTCTGGGCGACCCTGCTGAGTTTGCCCATCTCGTGACCTCCATCGCAGAAAACCCCATGCTCAACGGAGAGGTGATCCGCTTGGATGGAGCCATCCGAATGCAACCCTGAAGAGAGAGCGGATGTGTTTATGTGTTGAAATGAAGGGGGTCAGTGACATAGGGCCAGATGTGAATATCAATTTCAGTATAGTGCAGCTTTTATGTCTCAGGATGACTGTTCCTGTGATTAAGTGCTGCTGTTTTGTGAATTTTTTTTTTTTTAAACCACTGAAAATCTGTAGATACGTTTTTTTACACTACAGTTATGGTGTTTAGTTACTAAATGTACAGACGCTTATGCTGTAAGGATGTGGGACTTCTCCCGGGGTGTCTTTCTAAATCTGCTTCCATGCCGCGGAGCTGTTGGTGTAGATGTGCTCTTCAGGCCAGGAGCAGCTCTTATCCTGGTCTGGGAAGTGCCTGAAATACATTTCAAGATCCTAATCAGAATGAATGTATTGCTAAATGGTTTCATTCATCCTCGAATGTCTACTGAGACCTCTTCAACCGAAACAATAAAAGCAGATCTAGGTGGAAAGCTGTGCACAATGCAGTTTATGAGCATTATGTTGAAGTGGAAAATAAAACAAAGATGGAATAATGCATCTAAAGTACATTTGACTTCCTGGCAGGTTTCATATTTTTGCATGGCTTTATGTCACCGTGTGTGTGTGTGAGCTGAAATGATGAGATAGGAAAGTATAATGGTGTTTATTTAAGTTATACACCGATCAGGCATAACATTATGACCACCTTCTTGTGTCTGCACTCATTGTCCATTGTCCTTTGTAGTTCTACAGTTACAGACTGTAGTCAGGACCCCCAAAGAGCAGGTACTGTTTGAGTGGTGGATCATTCTCAGCACTGCAGTGACACTGATGTGGTGGTGGTGGTATGAGCGAATCAGACAGCAGTGCTGCTGGAGTTTTTAAACACTGTGTCCACTCACTGTCCACTCTATTACACACTCCTACCTTATCGGTCCACCTTGTAGATGTAAAATCAGAGACGACAGCTCATCTGCTGCTGCACAGTTTGTGTAGGTCATCCTCAAGGCAGGGGTTCTAATAGAGTGGACAGTGAGTGGACACAGTGTTTAAAAACTCCAGCAGCACTGCTGCATCTGATCCACTCGTAAGAGCACAACACACACTAACACAACACCACCACGTCAGTGTTACTGCAGTGCTGAGAATGACCCACCACCCAAATAGTAGCTGTTCTGTATACTTAATGTATAGTAAATAGAGCTGATAAAATGGACAAGGAGGTGGTCATAATGTTATGCCTGATTAGTGAATATGTATATTTTAAATAGTATTTGTTTGCTCAGTTCATCAAACGGATTCATCAAAACTGAAGTTGACTTCATCTTCACTGTCACTTTCTTAGTATAACAGAAGTAAAACCAGCTACAACAAAAATGCGCCCGTAGTTAAATCGGCCTTCAACACCCAAGTGAACCACATAGCGCAGTGAGTAATCAGTTGTCATCAGTTATTAAATGTAAGTATGTCAGTCTAAAAGAGACTGCTAAGGTTACACTCACTGTATAAAGCTGATTTACATAATCAAAATCTATAATGCATAATGAAAAATTCAGATCGAAAAAGAAACGATGTTCATCAGGAGGCCAATGCTAAGCGTTTGTAAGCAGAGGGATGTGCAATAGGTGAGTGCTTTTGAGTAAAGGTCATTCATACAGGGCGTCGCTGTCGGAACAAAACCTCTGATCTCCAAAATGGTACCTTTACAGGAGAAGGAAAAACGGCTTGCAGTGGAAATAAATGGAACAATATTTTTTTGAAAGTAATTTTGGATCATTTCTATTGGTCCGTTCAATTGGAGTTTTTTTAAATATGCAAAAATGGAGATAAAAAGACAAAAGATTTGCCACAACAGCAACACATATTGATTGATGTTTCCAAGAATTGGTACAATGGGTTCTTAGGTGTGTTGACGTAGATTTGGACTGGACTCTTCTATCTTGATCGAAGGCCTATGATTGATGACATGGTCTATAATTTTACTAGAAACTGCAGTTGAATGTAGTGTCTAGAATATGGACCATTCTACCTTATTAGTTCAAACTGCAGTCACACACAAACAAAAAAAAATCTAAAAACAAAAAAAACTAAAAACAATGTGGTATTCGGATCTTATGATTGTCATGATTTATTTAAACTCAAGGCATTAATTAATAAGCTAAACATGTACAAAATCTTCCCTAGTGTTCTAAGGAGGTGTCTGCCCAAACCTAAACCTTTAAATATTTACTTGTGAAAATGAAATTTACATTTTTTTGTGTTTAAGTCCAAAGGCAAAGCCTTATTTTGGCAAGACCCCTGCACTTTAGAGCAGGACATCAGACTGCATCCCTGTCCCTCATGGCCACATGGTAAGCAGTTTTGCTGATTTGAAGTAGATGTGTTGTGTTCCAAATCTGACAGTCATTAATAATAAGAGCCAACGTGAAAGGAGCTAAAGATATGTGTGGATATCTGTACATATGCAGGTCTGAGGACACATAATAACTATTATATACAGAATACACTCACAGGCCACTTTATTAGGTACCTGTTCAATTGCTTGCTAACACAAATAGCTAATCAGCCAATCACACGGCCACAACTCAATGCATTTAGGCATGTAGAGGTGGTCAAGACAACTTGCTGAAGTGCAGACCGAGCATCAGAATGAGGAAGAAATGGGATTTAAGTGACTGAACGTGGCGTGGTTGTTGGTGCCAGACGGGCTGGTCTGAGTATTTCAGAAACTGCTGATCTACTGGGATTTTCACACACAACCATCTCTAGGGTTTACAGAGAACGGTCCAAAAAAGAGGAAATATCCGGTGAGCGGTCAGTTGTGTGGCCGCAAATGCCTTGTTGATGTGAGAGGTCAGAGGAGAATGAGCAGACTAGTTTGAGATGATAGAAAGGCAACAGGAACTCAAATAACTCAAAAAAATAAATGTACCTAATAAAGTGCCCGGTGAGTGTATAACAGAGTTATTTGAACATTTTGGTTGGGGTTTGGTGAGTAACTCCTGAATAGGTTCAAATTGAAACCTGTATCTTGTTGTTGGTTTTTGTTCAGAAATTACTGGAGGAAGGAAGGAAATTACTCACCTAACTGAAAGTTGTACTGACCGATAGAAAAGTTTGCTTTTGCGGTGTGTTTAAACTTTTTTTAGCCAATATCGCAAGGGCTGTGTGTTACTTTGGCCAGTTTAGTCTCGTCTGTAAAATTGCAAGTGCAGTTAATCAGGAAAAAGTTTATTTGAATTCCAAGGGTGAAACAGCATTCCAGAGGTGGGCTCTCTGCACCATCAGAGGGCAGCACTGAATCAGTATATTCACAGAGCACAGTTCACTGTCCTGAGTCAAGTTGGAAGAAATGGACATTAAAACTATTTTGAAGATGCAAATATTCCAACTTGTGTGATAAATATGTTTCAAGAGAAGAAGAGAACAAATTATGGAAGCTTGGTCACAGTTGATGGGAGCACAGCACTAAAGCCTATTCCAGCGGTCATTGGGTGGAAGGCAAGACCCTGGACAGGTTGCCAGTCGATCGCAGGGCCCAGAGAAAACACATTTTATACTATTTAGAACTGAATAAAAATGTTATTTTCTCTAAATGATTTTACAGTAATATTGTGGCGTTGGTGTAGAGTAAGACCATGATTCCACCACGAGAAATGCTCTTTATTGAGCACCAGGGCAGAAAGGAATGTACACAGCACTGAACTCACTGGGGAGGTCACCACCAGCCACTGCTTTGACCCTGACAGTAGACCAACCCTCAACATTAAACACACCAACAACCCACATACCTGATGAACAATGTAAAACAATTGAAGTCCCTTTTCCGGAGGGCACGCCTCATAGGAGCCTCCTGGTGTGGGCATCAGCATGGCCACGCCTCAGGAGTGTGTAGTAGTAGCAGGACGCTACAATATAGTAAAGAATAAGAATTGCTTATGGAAAAAACGATAGGGCCTCTTGTTTCCGTGCCTTCAGATCATGTTTTTTCCCTTTTTTTTAGGAACGGCTTTCTTGGAAGATTTGGCTCAGGGGAAAAGATGAGCTTTCTTGGTACAGACGTGTCTGGATTTATGCCTTCACTGGGAAAACTGAAGTAGGCCTGAAACTGTTCCAAGAAAACAAGTGGAGGTCTGATCTTTACTGAGAAAAGTCTAAGAATTATTGTCTGCCCATTTTGTGTAACCCCAAAACGATGTGGTTTAGTCATAAGGATGTACTGTGGCTTAAACATCCTTGGCCTCTTTGTCCAGGACAGACTCCAGTGTGATCATCACATTTCACACGGTGGAGTGGAATTGAATCAAGCCGCATGGACAGAGCACTGCAGATGTTAATTCAGGGGCAGTGATTTCCTCAAACAACACTGAAGCAGCTGAAATAGCTGTAATGGAACTAAAGAAACTACTGCCCTTTAATCATTAGAGTCTTGTAAGAAAACAATCACAGAAGCAAGCGTGATGGAACTGTCCTCCCAACAAAAGCACGTGTGTTCCGCTGGTTGCACTGCGCATAATTCCTGTTAATCTCTTTGCTGAACAGATTGACTGGGATTACATGAAGTAACACCAGACTGATGCCAGTTAATCTGTTTTAAGAACACACAGAACTGATTGTTGACCGTGGCCGTTCCAATTTGTGGAGTACTCACTGCTTTTAAATGGTGTCCACTGCCATGTGGATGCATTATTAGATGAATGGCCTGTATAATTTAAACCTCTATTGCAAGATTTATTACTTAAACATGCTAAAAATGTTTTTTGTTTTTTTTATTTAAAATTGCTTAAATAATGTTAATATTTGAAACATTTTGACTTTGTTTTAAAGGGGTTAGTTGGTAAATTGTTGCCATATGGTATTTACGCAGTTAAATTAATGCAATTTTAATTTATTTGGAATGCATAGGGGCAGCACAGTGGCGCGGTGGGTAGCGCTGTTGCCTCACAGCAAGAAGGGCCTTTGTTCGATTTCCGGCCGGGTGTCCAGGGTCCTTCCTGTGTGGAGTTTGCATGTTCTCCTCGTGTCTGTATGGGTTTCCTCTGGGTTCTCCAAACTGTCCAAAGACATGCATTCAGGCCAGTTGGACATGCTTAATTGCCCCTAGGTGTGAGTGTGTGTGTGAATGTGTGTGTCTGTCTGTCTGCCCTGTGATGGAGTGGTGACCTGTCCAGGGTTTGTCCTGCTTCCGCACGATGTCAGCTGGGATAGGCTTCATCTCCCCCGTAACCCAGAAGGAGAAGCGGCTTAGAAGATGTGTGTGTGGGAAATGCATGGTAATAAAAACATCATAAGATTACCTGGTCATGTGATGTCATTAAGTATTTGTCCTTTCAAAGGAAAAGACCCCTTTTCTATAATTAAATAGACACAGATACAGATACAGGTGTTATATTACTGCCTTTTAGTAAAATTGAGATAAAGATATGGCAACACCGTGCAGTAGAGGGTTGAAACAGCTCTCTTTCTGAAATGAAAGCCTTAGTATGTAATAAGGGTTGAATAGTCAACTAGTCAGCGCTGTGAAGAGCAGAGCCTAAAACACAGCGGTGGTAAAAACTACAGTGTAGAGGCTGGAGGGGAGAACAGAAATCAGGTTTTCTGCTGAACAAAAAGCCAACGCACTTCATTAGTGTGAAAATACTACACGAAATTCGACTGTGAACCATGTACGACTGCACTGAAATACAGGCTTGTAATCCAGATTGGGTGGATTTTGAGGGCCGTAATAGGAAAGGGCCATTTGACTGACCACTCAGTCGCTCCCACTGCCCATAGCCTTCTAGCAACCACCGCATTTCTAACTAGTTAGCATTTTAATGACATAAAATGTACTGTATAGAATTAAATGCCCCCCAAAAATCCAAAGATCATACATGGCATGTTGTTTGTACTGAGGGGTCATCAATGTAAAGTCCTTCAGAGAAACAGCCAACACTAATCATCCAACACCTCAGCTAATGTTACTAACTCAGCCACATCATTGTGTATCTTTTAACTGGGAAACCAGCGGGATTATTGCTCAGCTTTGCATTCCGATTTTCCGCTCTACCTTAAATGGCGTAGTAATGACATTCTTGCGCCCATCAGGCCTTTTTAAGGGTTCGTTAGCTGATTCAAAATGTGATAAATCCACTAAATGATGTTTAAAGTTGTATTCCATCAAATTTATACAATTCACTTAATACAATTAACTTGAGCTTGATGTTTATCCAGATTCTCACCGATGTTTCCTATGTGCTATTTAGCTCGAGCTGCTTCCAGATAGCTGAATGAACTTTCCTTGATCTTTGATCTGATAGTCATGTAAATTCTCATGCTAGTCAGCTCTACAAACTAAGTAGTACATGGGTTACAAATGACCCAAAATCAAGGAAAGCAAGAAAGAAAGGAAGATTCACTAAACTATTCTGAACCAGCCTGTACGGACTGAACCAGCCACAATGGCAGATTAGCCATAAAACACTACATCATGATATTCCCAAGCCCTACTGGTGAACAGAGATACAACTGCCTGCTACTACAATTTAGCATGATAAACAATTGTTGGTTTCCCATCGGACGCTGCATGGACCAGAGCCGGTTTAAAGTCTCTGGGAGAGGTGACTTTGAGGGCTGTGGTGATTTTAGTGTGCAGTTTAACCCAGACAGTCTATGTGCAGAGTGTCTGAGGCTGAAAGTCGCTGGGGAAAACCACCACACCTCACTTCAAAGCATTTGAACTTTTTATCTTTTTGCTAATTGACTAGTAACCTCTGTATGTAAACGAGCTAATTCAAACTGTAGCTTTCATTCTCCAGTCCATGCAATCTGTACATGCAAGCCAAACTGCATTTCAGCTTCATTGATTTTGTGATGTGCTCTTTCAGCTCACAGCAGTTTACATTCGTGCTGAGGTTATGAAGAGCGTTTGAGCCCAGACTGCTTTTTGAATGAAACAATGCAGGGCAGGAGCTCAGAACAGAGCATGTTTACATACTTAAAAGGCTCAGTAGGAAAAGCAGCCTGTTTGATTCTAAGGTATATGGAGAGGTTGGAAGTGGAAGTGTAAAAATGAAAATGACTGGGCTTTAGGGGGAAAATAAAATGGGAAAATTATGAATATGGGCCTGTTAATGTGAGGCCAGACTCACACATCAAATCATTCAGATGTATGCATTGCAAAATGCAGGGATTTAACCCTTTGGAATATGAAGGCTAAAAGCAGAGCAACAATATCAGGGTTTTGGATGATTTTCCAAACCAAGGTACTCACTGATGCTGACAGCTTGTTGATGTGAGCTAGTTAGGGCCAGGCCTGCTCTGTGTTCTGATGTGTGTATCATGTCTGTAGCTTAAACCGAGGTGGCTTTATTTGGCACTGTCCAACATTCATAGACATCACAACTGTTTTCAGAAACCCGGAGGACAAGGCAAGCGCCAAAATGGGATAAAAACCAACACAAGAGACATAGCTTAAAACCAAGGAAAGACAAACTAAAGGGTGTATGTAGGGGATGCAATCAGTCCAGAGATTGATCTGCAGGTGTGTGTGAGTGGGTGGGGCCAGGAAAGAAAAACAAACAAACAAACACAAGCGCTTGGCCTAGCAGTGTTCACTAGCACGCAGACCCAGGAGGGGACAGTGTGTGACATGTTCTGCTCATGGGCTCACGGGTGATGAAGTTATTCTTGGCTCAGGATTCTTACTCATGATGAAATATCTCAGTTGACACTGAGTCAAAGCAATAGATTTTCTTTCTATGAATGTTGACAGTCAGCATGTGTATATATATTTATATATATATATATATATATATATATATACATAAAATACGTTTCATACAGAATGTGGCTTGAGGTGGAGACGTGCTCTTCTCAGGCTTGAACAGAAATTCCGGTTGCATGTCTGTTTCTTCATGTCTTGTCCGTCATGAGCCAGAAAAGGGATATGATGGACGTCTGCTGTCATTTGAAAGATCAGAGCCTCGGTAGAAATGCAATGCTCAGCAGTGGAGCCCCTCAGCTCGGAGAGAGGACAAACATGAAGGCAAGGTTAAACACGCTTGGTGCAACCAGGATGGTGGACAAAATTTTTTTGTTTTGTTTTGTTTTCCTGAGATGCGCTTATGACACTTCATAGTACAGAAACAACCAAAGTACCAAAAGAAAAGTATCAAAAAAAAATGTATTTATTTTTACATTATAATTTTCCAATTTCTTTTTTCTTACTGTGTCTTTAGATTGACATATGTAAATCAGTTCTGTTCCGATTGGTTGTACTGGATTTGGCCTTATTCAGAAAGTAGTCCAGCCTAAAACACACCTTATAACTTATTAGTCTAATTAGGTGGAAATACACCGATCACACATAACATTATGACCACCTGCTTGTTTCTACACTCGTCCATTTTATCAGCTCCACTTACTGTATAGCTGCACTTTGTAGTTCTACTGTTACAGACTGTAGTCCATCTGTTTCTTTGTTTGTTAGCCCCCCTTTACCCTGTTCTTCACTGGTCAGGGACCCCATGGACCCTCACAGAGCAGGTACTATTTGGGTGGTGGGTCATTCTCAGCACTGCAGTAACACTGACATGGTGGTGGTGTGTTTTTGTGTGTTGTGCTCTTACGAGTGGATGTCCACTCACTGTCCATGCTATTAGAACCCCTGCCTTGTCAGTCCACCTTGTAGATGTAAAGTCAGAGACGATAGCTCATCTGCTGCTGCGCAGTTTGTGTTGGTCATCCTCTTGTCCTTCATAAGTGGTCACAGGATGCTGTTGGCTGGATGTTTTTGGTTGGTGGACTATTCTCAGTCCAGCAGTGACAGGAGATATTTAAAAACTCCAGCAGCACTGCTGTGTCTGATCCATTGGTCATAATGTTATGCCTGATTGGTGTATGTAAATGTGACATGGAGTCAAAGTGGGTGCAAAGTTTTTGCAGCTTAGTTTCAATATTTGGACTTTAACAATGTTTACATTCTTTCTTCTGTTTACAAAAAATGTACCAAAAATGTTCTTTCCATTTTGACAAATCTTTGCTGGTGTACAGTTAGAGACTGTAGGTCATCTGTAGCCACCATTCTTGTTAGCCGTTGTCTATTCCTTCATCAGTGGTCAGCTGTGACACTGATGTGTGTAAAAACCCAAGCAGTACATAATCAGCTGAGCCTCATACACTCATACCAGCTCCACACACTACCATGTCAGGGTCACTGCTGTGCTAAGAACAATGCACTACCCAAATATCTAGCCAACGCTCAACTTGTGGTCAGCAATCGATTGATGATGGGGTAGAAGATACCTGTGCACAACCGATGGACTACAGTCTGTAAATAGAATGCATATATAGTGGACCTAAAAGACGTGTGTTAAGCTCTAGTCCTTGTGGGCCAAAACACTGCAGCACGCTGCCTTATTAAACACATCCGATGATTGAACGCAGAGCGGTAGATGATGGTAAACGCTAATATCTGCAGCCTTTTGGCCCGGAAGGTCACCAGATTGACATGCCTGACCTACAGGATAGATAGATCTCAAAATGTGGCTAATGAGTTTAGGTAGTGCAGGTTTCATTGTCAGGGAAAAGAAATAAACATATTTAACAAAGAATTACACAAAACATTGGCTTTTATTGCAGCTTCTATTCTTTTCAGGAGTCTTGCTTTCACTTTTTCAAAGAAATCTGCAGGAACTTTTTCCACAGCTACAAAGTTCAGTCTTTGAAGTTGGTTGCATTCTCTGATTTTAGTAACCCCAAACCTATTTTAATGATGCATTAAATGAATTTAGTGATGGTAAGGTCTGAATTCTGGAGTGGTCAGTCCAGAGCACTAGTGGCTTCTTTTTTGTTTTGCTAATTTTCTTTCCTTTATTTTGGTCCTATTTCCTGTCCTCAGGGTGTTCCATCATTTATGTGATGTTAACAGTTTTGTCTACCACGTCTTGCATGGTTGTTAGGAGTCCCAGTTTCTTTATGTCCGTTAATATGTTTCTCCAATTTGGGAAACTCCTGTTTATTTTTTACTTACTTTCCTCTGACTCTCTCATGTACAAGTGCATTATTTTATATCTCATCTCCAGAAATATTTCCTGAAATATGAATAACTTATAATTTAATGCACATTTTTACTTTCAGCAGATTATGGGTTTTGCATTGTACTGTAGGGCTATTCACTACAGTGGACAGTATAAATAAAGCAGGCAATTTGAACTTCTTTACACCAGAGGGCAGCCTATACAAGTGAGCTACAAGACAAACATGGTTCTGAGACCATATCAGACAATTTTAGTAACTGTAATTAGCTGCATCTGTTTGTGAGATTAAAGAAACAATGCAATTCCTAACAAAAGCACATGGCATATAAAGTGCAAGCTTTCTAGAGGGCACATTTGTCTTTTCTAGCTTCTTTTCCCCTTTAAAATCAGCCTATGCTGCTGTCTGTTCCGTGTAGTGGTCCAGAGAGAAAGAGAGGAATGAGAGAACGGACCCTTGGGAGACCAGGAAAGAAGGAGAAAGTGAGAAGGCTGGGAAGTGTCATCTATCTGGGTCAGGCAGAGCTGTTCTGACACGCCACAATCCATCTCACAAATACTCACAAACACACACGCGGGAGAATATAGAAAAAAACACACTGTACTGTACAGGGACACAGATGTCAGATAAAAGGGAAAAAATGACACAGGCCTGGTGTTTTTATTCATAAATCATACCACGTTTGAGGTGGTGTACAGTTGAGATAATGTACGAGAGGCTGAGAAATGGACTGTGGGCACGTCACTTCTGATCTGATCTACTGGATGGTTATCTGAACCATACTGACCTCATCAAACGGACCAAATATCAGCCAGACCAGCCCACATTCGTAATCCAAATTATTATACCACTGTAATATCACAACTGTATAAACGCCAGGGGTCTTCTGAGTGCCACAACAGGTCTAAGCATTGACCCAGTTGTCAGGAGGTCCTGAGCTTGACCCATAATGATGCCACCGCCATCCATGGCTGGAAACTCAAAGTCTGTCTGGGTTGTTAAGAAGCCCATCACTGTTTGTATAATTATTTTTTTACGGGTGTTGTGTTGATTGTCACACTGTTTATATCCCTGAATTCCTCATAATGTATAAAGCATTCAAGAAGTGTAAGCTCTGTAGAAGGCCAGTAGAAGATTTTTGCAATTAAACAAGAAAATGAAGTCACTGAGCTCTCGTGAGTCAGGTCAGCTTTATTGTAAATACTGCAATATGTACAGAACATACAGAGTTCTGAAATTCCTCTCAGACCCCATGGTGTAACAATAACATTAAATAGACGGTAAACAGGAAAAGTCTGAATTTAAATAGGCACTAAAAAACACTAAACACTAATTGTGAAAATAAACATGAATTGTAGAAAAATAGAATAATAAAAAATATATAAATATAATAAAAAATAATATAAAATATAAATAAGGTCCTGAAATGAACACTAAAGTGACTTAAGGCACATACAGATTAAGGTCTATGGGTATAAATACTGCAAATATAAAAGTAGTGCAATTACACTGAGCTTACGGAGCTGTTAAAGTGAAGGATGCGTAACAGTCCCTGACAATGTCCCCAATGTATTGTATTGGGGAGTGGAGGTCAAGAACCTGTGTTTGACCAATACTGTCAGAGTTCAGTACTGGGAAGTGAGGGTCAAGAATCTGTGTTTGACCAATACTGTCAGAGTTCAGTATTGGGGAGTGGGGGTCAGGAACCCATGGGGGTCAGGAACCTGTGCTTGACCAGTACTGTCAGAGTTCAGTACTGGGAAGTGAGGGTCAAGAATCTGTGTTTGACCAATACTGTCAGAGTTCAGCATTGGGAAGTTGGGGTCAGGAACCTGTGTTTGACCAATACTGTCAGAGTTCAGTATTGGGAAGTGGGGGCCAGGAACCTGTGTTTGACCAATATTGTCAGAGTTCAGTATTGGGTTGAGGGGGTCAGGAACCTGTGTTTGACCGATACTGGCAGAGTTCAGTATTGGGTTGTGGGGGTCAGGAACCTGTGTTTGACCGATACTGGCAGAGTTCAGTATTGGGTTGTGGGGGTCAGGAACCTGTGTTTGACCAATACTGTCAGAGTTCAGTATTGGGAAGTGGGGGTCAGGAACCTGTGTTTGACCAATACTGTCAGAGTTCAGTATTGGGAAGTCGGGGTCAGGAACCTGTGTTTGACCAATACTGTCAGAGTTCAGTTTTGGGTTGTGGGGGTCAGGAACCTGTGTTTGACCAATACTGTCAGAGTTCAGTATTGGGTTGTGGGGGTCAGGAACCTGTGTTTGACCAATACTGTCAGAGTTCAGTATTGGGGAGTGGAGGTCAGGAACCTATGTTTTGGTCCAAACTTTGTGTGTGTGGGAGCAGGAGGGGGGAGGGGGGGCAAAGTTGGGAGTTGGGAGAGCTGAGCATCCTGACAGCCTGGTGGATGAAGCTGTCTCCCAGTCTGCTGGTCCTGGCCCAGAGACTCCGCAGTCTACTCCCTGATGGCAGCAGGCTGAAGAAGCTCTGCAGTGGGTGAGTGTGATCACCTGCCATGCAG
The DNA here is from genome assembly GCF_015220715.1 of Pygocentrus nattereri. Classification (NCBI taxonomy): domain Eukaryota; kingdom Metazoa; phylum Chordata; class Actinopteri; order Characiformes; family Serrasalmidae; genus Pygocentrus; species Pygocentrus nattereri. Next base: position 39,496,566 of record NC_051219.1, read on the forward strand.
AGGGCTTTCCGGGTGAGATGGGAGCTGTATATCTCTTGGAGAGAGGGGAGGGAGGTGCCAATGATCTTCTCAGCTGCTCTCACGATGTGCTGGAGTGTCTTGTGGCAGGACATGGTGCAGGCTCCATACCACACGGTGATGCAGCTGGTCAGGATGCTCTCGATGGTACCCCTTTAGAAGGTGCACATAACGGGGGCTGAGGCTCTGGCTCTTCTCAGTTTGTGGAGGAAGTAGAGGTGCTGATGAGCCCTTCTGGCCAGTGATGCTGTGTTGTTGGCCCCGGAGAGATCCTCTGTGATGTGCACGCCCAGGAACTTGGTGCTGTTCACTCTCTCAACAACAGAACCATTGATGGTCAGAGGAGCATGCAGGGTGCACGTTCTCCTGAAGTCCAAAATGATCTCCTTCGTCTTCTTAATGTTCAGATGGAGATTGTTGTGTCTACACCACAAGGCCAGGCGGCTCACCTCGCTCCAGTAGTTTGTCTCATTGCTGTTGATGAGACCCACCACAGTTGTGTCATCCGTGAACTTGATGAAGAGGTTGGAGCTGTGCGACAGTGTGCAGTCGTGGGACATCAGAGTGAAGTAAACCTGAGTTTAAGAACATATTTAGCTGTAATAACATATAGCATATTTAGCATATAGCATATTTAGGACCTCCACCATATCTAAGAGAGAATAACTAGTATTGCTAGTATTGATTTTAATATCTTTGTTCGATCTGTGATGTGTGTTTACATCGGAGTAAAGAAGAGTTTAATAAAAATAATATGTTGCTAAACATAGGCTAGGAGAGGGGGAGAAGGAAGCTTAAGAAGCAGGTCTGATAAAGGTAAGTGAGCAAGTGGAAGTAGAATTTCCCTCTGGGATTAATGAAGTGATCTATCTGTCTGTCTGTCTGTCTGTCTGTCTATGTGCTGTTTCAGCTTTCAGTTAAAATGAATACTGAATTTGTAGAGATGTTATTCCCTTATCATATATTCCTTTTTTGTGACTAAATTTAAAAAATAATTGAGAAATGCAATTTTTATGCTATCAAATGTCACTACGACCATATCACCTAGGCCAGGGGTGTCAAACTCAACCGCTCAAAGGACCGCATTAAAATTTCTCAACAAATCTGTGGGCCAGACGACATTTATGTTTTATTTCTTTTTTAATGAACTTTTTGCAATATACCAAACTGTTTATTGAAAATACAGTTTCGCAGAACGTCGCAAAACTACAGTTTCGCAAAACTACTGTCGAAGTAGACCATGAAATATTACAGGAATACATGAAATATTCAAAATTTAAATGTCCCCAGAAGCTCAGTCTTTTAAAACTGCCTATTAGCTTAAACTAGACTCCTGGCACCCCTTCTTTGCTGCAAGTTCATTAAGACTTGGGCTCATTTTCTGAGCTGCTGAGCTAATGCTAAGTGCCTATATTGGCTGAACTGCGGTGTGACAGATGTGGAATTGCATAGAATTGTGTAGAATTATGCTGTCCCATAGACTGTTGTTGAGGTAGAAGAGTTGGAGCACATTACATTGCAGTGCATGATGGGGACTGTAGTGCAGCGCATTGTGAAACAGGTTAATATTAATAGAGAATTAAAAATAGTTTTGTGAGCCGGATAGGATTGTGCCGCAGGCCTGATCTTGCCCGCGGGCCTTGTGTTTGACACATGGGGACTAGACTATTAAACATGTAAGTGCAACTACAGAACAAAATCACGCTCTATCCGATTGCACAAACTGAGACTGTATCTATAATCTGTGTATTTTAATAGCATATTTAAGACCTCCAGGTTATCTAAGAGACAATAGATGGTATACACACACACACATCATCTTATCCTCCTGGGACGCGGTGGGGTGCTGGAGCCTATCCAGCATTGGGCGGAAGGCAGGATACACCCTGGACAGGTCGCCAGTCCATCACATGGCAGACAGACAGAAAGACAGACAGACACATTCACACACACACTCACACCTAGGGGCAATTTACCATGTCCAGTTGGCCTGACGGCAAGTCTTTGGGCTGTGGGAGGAAACCAGAGAACCTGGAGGAAACCCACGCAGACACAGGGAGAACATACAAACTCCACACAGAAAGGACCCTGGTCGCCCGACTGGGGAATCGAACCCAGTTAGATAGTATAGCTTGACTTTAAAATCTTTGCTTGATTTGTGATGTGTGCAGGTGGACAGATATAGTGTCTAAGTTATAAAAGATCTGTGTTTAATACCCTCTGAAGAAACAGATCTTCTGTGTCCCAACTTGGCCAAGTAGTCTTTCTTAATCGATTTTCCGCCTATTGCTACTCTAAAAGTTCATGTTGCCCCCAGACCCCCTTAGTAAAGGCTTAGCTCCCCTATCCATAATCTCTAGTGAAGTCCCTGATGCAACAATAACACTCCCTGGGTCTTATTTTGCCACCCCATTCTAAAAGTTCTAGCTATGTCCCTCCTTTGGTTACTTTGTACATCAGAAGTATTTAGCGCACCACTAATTTGCATTTGATTCATGATACACAGCTGTATTGAAGGCCAGCTGAGGGGATAGTTGGGACAATAGCGCTCCCCTTTCTGTGCATGGATGAAAGAAACGAGAACTCAGGAGCAGGATGCTAAATATGAAAAAATAAACATGTCTGACAATGCTAATGCTAACAGGAGAGGACGATAATGATTCTTCCCCAACCATCCAATTATACAGCCATCAGTGATCTCAGCGATCCCTCCCAATAGACCCGTTTGAATGTGTGAATTATCGCCCAAATCCACATTTACGACGCCTTTCAGAAGCAACAATACTGTAACCCGGCCCGACACTGCTAATCTACCTCTTAGCCTTCATGGAAACAAATACATTTGTCTGAAACATTGGATACGCAGTCTTTCTAGGGCCTATTAGAGGCATTGTGTCGGTTTTTATCTGTGGAGTGCAGGCTACAGTAGCTGTGCTTATGCTGAGGGAGAGTAATCCTGCCTGTGTGTGTGTGTGTGTTTGTGTGTGTGTGAATGAGGGGAGAAGCCAGCTGCACAGTTGGGGCTGGAGAGCACAAATATACACACAGCATTCATCCAAACAAGCCAATCCTGCACAAATATACTCGATCGGTTCATTCGAGGCTTTCAGTTCAGTGTTAACAGCTGTCACTCAACTACGGCTATTCTGCACTTCCACAATGAACCACAGGGCAGATGCGTGTGTCCTTCTGTGGCTGCTGGCAAAGAAAATATGAATGCTTGTCTCTTGGACTGTGGAGAATCGTTGCTTGCTGGCTGTCATCAATATTTACATCTTTTTACATACACTGGTGTGTACACTGTGTCGGAAGCCTCTTGTCAGCTTAGTACAGGCAACTGAAATGATTCATTGCTACTTTATATCTCTGTTGGTCATGATTGACCTTAACTTGGTCAAGATTTCCTTGCTTATATAACTGTATGTCATGACAAACAACCATATTCTGGCCAAGATAACATCAACCAGTTACCCTCAATCATTGGTGTATCCCCAACGACTAAGGGAACTATCTGCTGTGGATCAGGACAATGTGATTGGTGGGGATCATTTATTATCATTTAGTTATGGCCAGTTTTCGTATTTGGTCTTGCCTAGTGCCTTTTGGCTGATTTATGGCGCTGGCATCTGTCTTCAGGGAAATACAAAGGAAAATGATCGTGCCTTTGCGAATTTCGGCTCAGTTATGGCCTACAGTCGGCTACCTTCTGGCTCACATTTGGGCTACAGGCATGCGGGCCAATTCCGGCTGGCAAGCAATTTGATTCTGGGCCTGATTCAGCAGCCAGATCTGGGCCAGAAAAACTACTGGAATCAGAAATTCTGCTATTTGGAGTAGCTCTTTAAAAAATGTGGGCGCACCATAAATCTACACCAGTCATTCTATGAAAACGTCCATTTTTGTGTCCCCAGCGTTTAGTTATATTACAGTTGAAAAACATGTTAGGGTTACAATGGTTTCATCTTTTTAAAATAAAATAACGCTATTTTAACAATTACACCCTATTGAGCATCAATTTAGCAATATTGTTTCTTAAAACAATCAGATTTTTCAAGCACCACAGAAGAGCTTGTCCTGACAGTCGTGTGTTATTTTGGAATAAAAAAACACTCTGATGACATCACTTGACTTCCTTTTACCTGTTTTCTGAGGATCTATGAAGAAAAGCACACGGTGAGTCCACTGTCTCTTTTCAGTGATCAGAACGTTTCTCATTTAGCTCATGATTTCATATGAAGCTTTTAGCTGATGTCACTGGTGTGACTGACTTTATTCTTAGGTAATTGTGAAAAAATTTGAATACAAAGTAAATTAAATGACATATTTTAGTGGATATTCCATTGACAGCATATGGTTTGATGCTCTGTAGCAGCCATTTTCATTCAGAATCGGTCTGATTTCACCTGAAATCATATTGGTGTACTTGTGTCTGACCGCTGGAGACTCGAACATGGTGTTATCCGGTGATGGTATCCATAGAACCAGATGAAAATGAACAAATCAAAACAGCTTATTAATGATCATATGAATTTGAACAGTCAAATAGTCCTGAACGTTTCAAAACTTGTGGGTACTTTCTTTCTCTGACTGTGAGGGACTTTAGAATATGTTTTTGGAATAAAGAAAGCGTGTACATGCATAATCTGATAATCTGATCAAATTATTCTGAGTATGGTGTAAACCCCTGACACAACCAGTGTCCCCATCATATGATGCGACCATCTGCTGCTAACACAATGTCCTTGCCTAACTCAACACACTTGGAGGAGAACACTAACGGTCAATTCTGCTTTGTAAACTAATAGACGGCTGCCTTGGCTAGCCTCATGCTGGAGGGGGAGGGCCAAGGAGAGCGAGGGCTGTTATGATCTCTTGAACTCCCAAGCACAGATGGCCATGGCATTGCCAGGAATCAAACTCGCAATCTCCCAATAATTGGGCCAACGCTTACATAGCTGAACCACTCGGGATCATTTTGAGCTAGGTTTGGTAGTAATGGACTACAGAAAGATTTTCAAATATTTTAGTCTTTCAAAGACTAAAGAAAAGATTTTCACTGATCAGTTTAATTGTATTTTGTAAATATGAACAAATTTAGAATTTGATGCCTGCAACACACTCCAAAACATTAGGATAGAGGCATTGTGGTACATCATACATTGGGAGTGAGGATAGTAATTCTTGCAGTTTTGCAATCTTTGCCCAGTCTTGCTTGATACAAGACTTTCAGCTGCTCAATGGGAAAAGACATTGTCGTGATGATGGCATATGTCTCTATAAAATCCCAATATACACCCCTGCATCAATGGTACCTTCACACGTATGCAAGTCAATCATGCTGTGGGTACTAATGCACCCCATACCATGACAGAAATGAACTATTGCACCTTTTACTGATAAAATCCTGGATGGTCCCATTCATTTACGGCATTAGCAAACGCTCTTATCCAGAGCAACTTTCAATTTGATCATTTTGCACAGGTAGGCCAAGGTGGTGTTAGGAGTCTTGCCCAAGGACTCTTATTGGTATAGTGTAGGGTGCTTGCCCTGGTGGGGGATTGAACTGCGGTGTACAGTGTAGAAGACAAAGGTGTTAACCACTACACTAACCAACCACCAATTTTTCACAAAAACAAGCTGAAAGGCAAACTCATCTGACCACAGCATACAATTCTGTCCAAAGAATGTGGTGGCGTTTCTACAAAAGTATTGATGTGTGGCTTTCTAACAGAATTTCTAGGTTCAGTCTTTCATGCAGCACCAGACTGTAATAAATGACAACGGTTTTCCAAAGTATTCCAGGGCCCAGGTGACTCTATTTAACACAGTAGCATGACAGTTTCTTATGCAATGCCAGCTAAGGACTCAAATGCCATGCATTTAACCGTGGTTTCTCAAACAATCTGAGATTTCTTTGAATACTCTGAATCTTTTCACAATATCATATAGAGTAGATGGCGATAGATCTAAATTCTTTGTAATCTTATGTTGAGAAATATTCTTTTAAACTATCTGACAGTTCTCTCGAGATATTTGGCACAAAGTGATGAGCCATGATACATCTTTGCCTGCAAAGACTGACCCATGGGTGAATGCTCCTTTTATACCCAGTCATGATTCCACCACCTGTGACCAATTCACCTGCTTATTGAGGAATGTTTCAAAATGGTGTTCCTTGAATTTTCTAAACGTTTTACTCATGTCCCAACTTTGTCTGAGCGTGCTGCAGACTTCCTCAATTCTAAATCGTTTTCATATTCACAAACGACAATTAAGTTGGTCAGTGAAAACATTGGAAATCTTTTCTTTGTACTTCAGTTCAATGAAGGTTTGAGAGAATTAACAAGTCACCGATTCTTATTTTACTGCATTTTACAAAATGTCCCAACTTTTCTGGAAATATGGTTTGTATTTGGATTATAACAATCAGGTGCATCATCAGAGTTGGAAGCTATGTCAATGTCACAGTCAAATTACAGCTCATTGGTTAGGCTTATATTCATGATTAAGGAACATCAGTGAATCAGTCCATTCATTCAGAATTTACTGAGCATGTCATTTGTAAACTGTGCTGGATCACCTTTCTTAAGTAATATAACCCAACACTGACTTTTATTTTAAAAAATAAGCAAACGTGTTTGGTTCACATATGATTTAATGTTCCAAGATTTTATAATCTCATGCTCCATAAGTCATTAGAACTGGTTCTTGGTTTGGATTTTACTCCAGTTTCTCTCTTATATATGCTGCCTGGCACGAACAATTCAAATGTGTAATGCACTTTAATGGACCAGGACAGTTCAGTTCCTGCCTGAAGGTATTTTTGGGGGGGAATAACCTTTTGCTCAGTCATAAAGGTGCAGAGAGGATTTATATGCTCAGATAGCACGAACAGTCCTTCACATACCTGCTGGAGTCATGAACGGCACTGATAGCCAGTGATCGCTGTGGCTCTTATCGTTTTTGTTTTGTAGAAATGTTCCCAAAATGAAATAAGTGAGTTTTATGATTAAAATTATAGCTGTGAGCCATGTGGAGCCCCGAAACAAAAGCCTTGATTGTCAGATTAAAAACCAGCATTGTTTAGTCAAACAATTATTCAGATGGGAATAGGCCTTTATAATGGACCTGTGAGAACAATCGGGGTTCGACCCTTTTACACACACTCACAAAACTACTCTTGCTGGCCTCTGACCTTTACCACATCGCATCTGTGCCCAAGAGAATGGAGGCCAGCAGATTTATTATTATCATTTGTATGTAAAAGTTGCACACAAATGGATAAATGATTGCTTAGTTATGCAATGAATTGCATTTACACTTGATTAACACTCTGTATCAACTAATCAGGTCTACCCTTCCAACTTACAATGACACTTTTTCATCAAATTCAAATCAAAATAAAAAGGCTCCTCTTGTACCTAGGATTGAAATATTCGGATCTACAGGTTCTACAAGTTTCTCCACTTGTAGTAATAAACTGTGTGAGAACTGGGAGATTCGTAAAAACAAAATGGAAGAACATTCCTAAAAATAAAGGGTTCTTTGCACAATGCCATAGAAGCACCACTTTTGGTTTGACTGGATTACTGACAAAATCTGATTTTCTGCGGTTGTACTTTCTTTTTTATACTGTGCAGTTTATTGCAAACTACAATGGTTGAAGTGCACCAAATTACACAAGTGAATATATCTTGGTCAGAAATTTTGCAGAGATATTAGCAGTACCGGCTCTACCTAATAAGTGAAATAAGCAGCTGCTTAGGGGTCCCCTAACAACTTCTGGGTTATTACTGTACCATTACGTTGTCTAAGACGGTTGAATGAAGGGAAAAAAGCAACTGGTTAATTGTGTCTCGAAAAAAATGGATGCATCTAGAGACGAATAACAGAAAAGAAAAAGAAGAGGATGAAAAAAATCTTGAAGCCATTTTTTTGGCTTGTAGCTGGACAACAAGTAATAGTGGATCTGGGGTTTGCCTAACAAAGCAGGTTCATCTTAGAAACGCTTTCTGACTATATATCAGCTTCACAACACCCAACAAACACGTGGTTAGCTTTCTTCATCAAGGGCCAATTAATTACATGATGAACAGCCAATCATATGAAGTATGAGGAGGAGGCATCACTGCCACCAGGGTTAGATTAGATAAACTAAGCATAAAGTTAACTGGGTAGGCAAGAAACACCACCACATGGCAGACAGACTCCTGAATCATGAATGCTGAGAGGATTGTCTGTAAACTGTTAAACTGTAACTTATTAGAGCCACAAACAAATCAGCCTTGCACATTTAGCCAATTTATGTCATTTAGACAGCTTGTGGTATTCGTTATTAGTTAGCACATAATTTTTGTAATGTGGCGGAGCGATGAGGCAGGTGCACGTGTTGAGAAAAGCGAGATTTATTTGGGGCAAATCCAGGGTCATGGTCGTAACAGTCCAGGTTGAGGGAGCCAACACGGAGAGCAGGAGGGACAAACATAATGAAATAAACACAGACTATACAAACAATGGAAGGAGGAAGAAAGAAAACCATACAGAGATCAAACAAATCAAACAGTGCATCAATACACAATACATATACTTCAAAGAAAGACCAGCACTAGACTAAGGAAAACACAGGGCTTAAATACAAGAGGGCTAACAAGGGATAACAGGACACAGGTGGAAAACACAGTTGGGAACAATCAGGGGCGGAGTCAGAAAAGAAGGGGGAAGAACCGGGAGGAAACGAAACACAGAAGCACATGGACATGTAAACAGATGCACATGGAGGAGTGGGAGGGGCCAATCGTGACAATTTTACAAAACATCTTGTCTAGGGCTCCTAAAAGGTTCCCGCTGGCCCTGGTGGCAAGCAGTTTATTATTTTTACATTTGCCTCCATAAAATAGAGCAATATAACATAGAGACACTTAACATAAATCTATATCACAATCAAAGTAATCATAATAAACATAACATCTGCTTCTAATCGGATCAGTGACACTAGACCCCGTGTGTCAGACACAAGTCAGTCCTGTGACACAATCCTATTCGGCCCGCAAAATTATTTTACCTTATTCTACTGAGATGCACTACAGTCCCCAGCATGCACTGCAACACAGTGTGCATTCTGACTCCCTTCCCCAACAACAATCTCTGCGATAGCAGTTACACATAAAGAAAAGATGTCTGGTGTCTAGTTCAAGCAAACAAGCAGTTTTTTTAAAAATTGGCAAAACATTTTTTTATTTAGGATTATTTTGAATAAGTATTTAAAATGTCTATTTTTCTGTTGCAGCTTTGGCATGTTTTGAATAAACAATGGCCCATTTGAGTCAAGGCAAAATGTTTGAAAATGAAATGAAAACACAGCTCACCCACAGATTTGCTGAGATTTTTTAATATGGCCCTTTTAATGGTTGAGTTTGACACCCCTGCTATAAATGATGATTTTGTGTATATTTAGCTTATAAATATTTGAGTTAATGCTTTGCGGTCAGTCATAATCCTTGTAAATATCTGAAGTCTGACCACTTCATTCTTGTTTTAAATAGTTTTTTATCACTGTGAGACTGCAGTTTAATTCAGCTAATTGAGTATTATGGTTCTTATATCAATGTTCTTCTTCTTCTTTCGGCTGCTCCCTTTAGGGGTCGCCAGAGCGGATCATCTGCCTCCATCTTGCCCTATCCACTGCCTCCTCTACTTTCACACCAACCATCTCCATGTCCACCTTCACTACATCCATAAACCTTCTCTGAGGTCTACCTCTTCTCCTTCTACCCGGCAGCTCCATCTCCAACATTCTTTGCCCAATATATCCAATATTCCTCCTCAACACATGTCCAAACCATCTCAACCTGGTCCCACTGGCTTTATCTCCAAACTGCTCCACCTTCACTGTCCCTCTGATCTGCTCATTTCTAATCTTGTCCAGCCTCGTCACTCCCAACGAAAATCTCAGCATCTTCATCTCCGCCACCTCCAGCTCAGCCTCCTGTCTTTTAGACAGAGCCACAGTCTCCAAATCATACATCATAGCAGGACGCACTACTGTCTTGTAAACCTTCCCTTTCACTCTTGCTGCTATCCTTCTGTCACACATCAGCCCTGACACCTGTCTCCACCCACTCCATCCTGCCTGCACCCTCTTCCTCACCTCTTTTCTACACTGTCCATTGCTCTGGATGGTTGACCCAAGATATTTGAAGTCATTCACCTTTACGACCTCTACTTGCATCTTCAATGGTTCTTATATCAATGTGTATGTAAATTAAGCACATCCACTTCTGTGCTGGATTGCCGATTATTAATATTATTGTTATTGTATTTGTTTTTGAGTTTTGAGGTGGTATGGTGGTGCAGTGGGTAGAGCTGGGTCTGGGTTCGATTCCCCGGCCGGGTGACCAGTGTCCTTTCTGTGTGGTAGTTGCATGTTCTCCCCACGTCTGCGTGGGTTTCTTCCGGCTTCCTCCTACAGCCCAAAGACATGCAGTCAGGCTAAATGGAGATGCTAAATTGCCCATGTGTTTGTGATTGTCACAAACTCCAGAATCTGGTGATTCTGTCACCAGAATGTACATATCAGGTCACCAGTCCATCACAGGGTGTGTCCTGCCTTTCACCCAATGACTGCTGTGGTAAGCTCCTGCGGCCCAGAAGGATAAGTGGCTTAGAAGGTGTGTGTGAATAGCTTTGGTTAGTGAAGCAGAAATCAAATTTTTTTTCCTATTATGCTCAAATACACACACACTCCTACATGAGTTAGATCCCACGAATGCGGCAAAAATCTAACTGATGAATAACCTGAACTGCTTGTGAAATTTGCATGTGCTGTTTTTTGCAATCAGATCTGACCGTACGCATCTGCGATGGATAAGGGCCGCTGAACAACAACAATAGACTAGCTCGGGGACAAATTCAAAGCACACTGATACTCGTGCTTCTAAAGAAGCTTTTCATTCCAAGCACATGTTCTTCTCCAGGTTCAACCAATCTGTATGGAGAACACCAAATCGGAGCTTCTGATTGTCTGGTTTCTTTCCAACTCCCTCTCAGATACGGCTGCAGGAAAGACCTGCAAAGGAAACCATGAAGACGTGTTATCAAGCTTTGTCGTGGGCCACAATCACGCAGGCAATTCAAACGGAGTGATAAGGGAGTAAAATTCCATTTAATTCCTTCTTTTTCTCATTTGGAGAATGTTATCTAATCTAAGTTGGGCCCTAGTCTGCATTAGGACAGTGCTCAGCCAGCTGCTCCTGTGACAAGTCCACCGGGAGAGACATGGCAAGCCCAACTACAAATGAAAGTTAAGTTTTGGCGGAGAGAAAAGAGAGAAAGAGAGCGGGAGAGGAGAAGAGAAATAATTATCAGGCCCACTGAAGCATGTCAGCCTGCCTCTACCCATAGAGAGGCTGGAGGAACGTGACACATCAAACCATGCTCCCAGGCTCGCACCGAGCACGCATGTCTGACATATACACGCATGTGCGTGTTTCATTTGACATACTAATAGTCCGCTCTATCCACTAATCAATGGAGGTAATGGACTTATGGATTGAAGGAACAGGTAATAAAGCTGCTGGCTGCCAGGGTAAGATCACAGACTAAAAACAGGACGTTCTGTAGCCGAGCCGTCATCAGTATTCACCTCACGCTTTAATGAAAATTGAGGTTGTTGATAAGAACTAGAATATATAAGGATATATAGGAGAGGTTGGACGATCAAAGCCTCCAGATGGTAGTTAATCCACAGAAGTCACAGCAGTGACAACAAACGCATGTTGTTTCTCACCTGTAGATCTTTGAAGTGAAGAATGGAATAAAAATTCTGTTATGAGTTTCTAAATTGTGGATTTTAAACCATATTTGGGTAAAATATGCAGTATACAGTTAGGATTAGGGCCAGGGTGAGTGTTAGGACTAGATTTTGGGTTGAGGTTAAGATTAGGGTTAGGATTAGGGCCAGGGTTAGGATTAGGTTTTGGGTTGAGGTTAAGGTTAGGATTAGGGCCAGGGTGAGGGTTAGGATTAGGGATTGGGTTGAGGTTGAGGTTAAAGTTAAGGTTAGGATTAGGGCCAGGATGAAGTTTGGGATTAGGGCCAGGGTGAGGGTTAGGATTAGGTTTTGAGTTCAGATTAAGGTTAGTTTAGGTTAGGATTAGGGCCAGGGTGAGGGTTAGGATTAGGGATTGGGTTGAGGTTAAAGTTAAGGTTACGATTAGGGCCAGGATGAAGGTTGGGATTAGGGCCAGGGTGAGGGTTAGAATTAGGTTTTGAGTTCAGATTAAGGTTAGTTTAGGTTAGGATTAGGGCCAGGGTGAGGGTTAGGATTAGGGATTGGGTTGAGGTTAAAGTTAAGGTTAGGATTAGGGCCAGGATGAAGGTTGGGATTAGGGCCAGGGTGAGGGTTAGGATTAGGTTTTGAGTTCAGATTAAGGTTAGTTTAGGTTAGGATTAGGGCCAGAGTGTGGGTTAGGTGTTGTGTAAGGTTGTTAAGGTTAGGTTTTGTGTAACGGAATTAACAAATGAACAAAACATCTACTTGATGTCAGTATAATGTATAAACAGAACATCTACAAGATATTTACTTTACATTGACTGAAAATCTGTTTAATAATCAGATTATCAAGAGTTTAATAATCATCTACAAAGGACCACTCCAAATAAAGTGTTGCCAAAGAAGAAGTTCTGAATTTGATAAAAAGTAATGGTTATAGTAATGCCACATACAGTCTTGTTTGGTGGAAAGAAAGACTAAAAGCATCCTTTAAGCAAATGTACAGGTGTACACTGACAGACTGCTCCCATCTGTTGAGGAAGAGCTTCGCACTTACCAACTACCATGTTCATCATTGGTCAGTTTCTGACCACAGAACCACAGTTTGCAAGAAATCATTATATATCAGATATATTTAGCCAAGAGCAGTTTAGCCCCGCCCATTCACACTGAAGTTAAAAGCGGTGTTTCAGCCTGGACTGCTTATTGAATGAGGCACAAAATAGGATCCAATCAGAATAGAGATCCTATATCAGTCTTAAAGGCACAGAAACAAAAACAGTCTCTTTAATGGTTATGTAAAAATCAAGTCTAACTGTTTTTTGGTGCATAAACCCACACAAATGTTATAAATCAGCACTGTCCAAAGAAAAACATGTATCTCCAAAATGGTAACTTTACAAATGTAAGTCATGGTGAAGATATCAAGAAATTTCCAGGCGATGTAAAGGACAGCCACTGTGTTCAAATGATGCAGAAATGCATGCTTCTCTGCGGACGGTGATGGAATGTACTTCAGGGAAAAGAATACAAGAAATTTGGGATATGGGCTGTGCTTACTGTCTAGGGTTTTTCAAAGTATTCTCAATCCCATGTGGTTCTATTCATTACAGAAGCATTTGAATGCTTAACTCAGTGTCGTCTGAGGGATCCAAGATCACAGGGATTTAGTACTGGTATTTCAGCCTTGTCCTTTACGCACAGAGATTTCTCTGGATTCACTGGATCGTTTATGAATGTGGCAGGTTGTAGGTGGTGAAATCCATACAGTTTATGCAATCAATTGTTGAGAATCATGGTTTATGAACTGTTGGACTATTCGCTCATGCGGTTTCGTTTATATTCAATAATGATAGCATCATATGTCACTTGATTACCTGTTGAGTTCCACAAACTGTCCTTATCTTTCCTATCTTACATTGGCCCTGTCCCAACTTTTTTTGGAGTGTATTCCAGGCATCAAATCTGGAATTAGCGTATATTTACAAAAATCAAGGAAGTTGATCATGTAAAATATTCAATATTTCTTTTTTCTGCTGTTTTCCATCAAATACACAGTTTACAGTTTACAGTCTTCCATTATTATTTGCATTTTACATTCTGTCCCAACTTATTTACATTGGCTTTGTACAATCCCCCCACTTACCACTGGAACTGTGCTATTGCAACTTTTCTGTAAAAGAAACATACCGGCACGCTTTTCCCTGCCAGCGCAGTGCAGGGACGAGGCTCGGTCAGTAAGAGTTCATTAGTGGAGGAGCTTCCTCTGAAGCATGCACCCAGAGGAGCTTTCGTCTCAGCTCATCTCTCTCTCTCTTTCTCTCCCTCTCTTCATACAGCACTATACAGCTCTCTTGCTCCTCCTCCCCACGAGAGCTTGCAGCTTAAGCTGTAAGAACAGCTATTAAACGCTTCAGGGCCAGCCTGCCACACGCTGCCTCCTGACGTGCTGTAATTTTGTGTTCACTTTTCCACATATGCTCTGTTTTTTTCTCCCTCCTGCAGGATATTATGGCTATTATTAGGCATGTGCTTGACATATGCAAAATCAAAAGTCATTCCACTATGAAGCTGGCCCTCGTAGTTTGAGGTTAAAATTAGAAAAAATGCAAAGTTGTGATGTTTTTTTTTTGTCACAGCATTTAGAGCAGTGTCTTTGCGCACAAGATCCTTTCCAACTTTTCATTCCACAAACGTCTTCCCCTCAGCTCTCATCTCAAATGAGACGAAACTCATGATAATACGGGATGGCATCGATAATCACCTTGGAGACCGGGCACAAAAAACCTGCTGCTGCATATAAAACACTTTGGTGGGAGTTTATGACAGAGCATGGCCAATCAAATTTAATATATTGAAATGTATTCAAACAGGGGGTAAATTATGCAAACGAGCCAAGCAGGCTGAAGCCCATACAGGACACCAGCGAGCCTTAAACAGGCACCCACACACGAACACATCCTGTCCGCTCACTATTACACACTCTGTGTGACACCGTAACACACAAAAACACAGAGTGTGAGGGTCAGACAGTTTCACTGTGATTGCAGTATACACAGGTCATCTCGCTGGGTGTGCATTTGAATTGGATGTTGATGTTTGAGGTTGGTGTCGGATGTAAAACTTGTCACTGTTGACTATTTGTGAACTTTCAACAGAATTTATTTCATTTTCATGGTACAACAGTGTTTTCAAAAAAGAAAAGATGTGAATAAAAGCAGAATGTAATTACATGCACGTCATTTAAACCCTGTATTTCATTAAACATCATACAAACACAACATATCAAATGTTAAAGCTGAGAAATTATATTGCTTTTTGAAAAACATATGGGTCTTTCTACAGAAACATCCATTTTTTTGTGTCCATAACATTTACAGATATGTAAGATTTAAAAACATGTTAGGGCTGCAATTTATTTATATTTTAAAATAAAACAATTGGTTATTTTAACAATCACACCCTCTTGAGTTATCAATTTAGCAATATTGGCTTAAATCAAGTATATAGAAGTATATAGAATTCCAAGCACCACAGAAGTGCTTTGTCCCCACAGTCATGTTTAAAGGCTGTGGCCATATTTTGAGGGAAAAAACATGTTTTTCTGCAACTTTAACTGCAATAATTGATACATCGCTCTGCAATCTATGGTTTAAGTGAAATAAAGAAAACAAATGCCAAATGAAAATGATAAAAAATGAAAGTTGTGGCGCCCAGGAGTCGTGTCACTGGTGTCACTGCATAACAGAAAATCTCTTATTTTGAAATAAAAATCGCACTGATGACATCACTCGACTTACTTTTACCTGTTTTCTGAGGATCTATGAGGAAAAGCACACGGTGCGTCCACTGTGTCTTTCAGTGATCAGAAAGTTTCTCGTTTAGCTCACGATTTCATATGAAGCGTTTAGCTGAAGTCACTGGTGTGACTGGTGTGTTTTTTGTGAAATTGTGAAAAAAGAGAACGAATACAAATGGATTAAATTACATATTTCTGTGGATATTCTATGACTGACAGCCTGTGGTTTGATGCTCTGTAGAAGAATTTTTCATTAAAAATGTCTCTGGTGTTCCCTTTCTTACCTGTAACTCCAATGAGGATTGGTACAACCACTGACTAGACAAACAGACAGACAGAAAGAAAGAAAGAAAGAAAGAAAGAGGCAACACATATAATTACGCATAAACTTACATAAACTATGCAGAAAAATATAAAGTACAAGGGAAATAAAATAAAGTATAAAAGTATATCTATTTACATATTTACATGGCATATGAGACACATTTGTTGTATTTACATGACAGCAGGCACTGAATGGTATGAGGTAGTCTAATAGCACATATTATAGACCCGACTAACTCGGAGTTACATCAATACTGTAGTGTAAAGTACAGCGTGTAGTTAAATGTGTAATTACAGTAATCGTTGTGATATATTTCACAGTGTGTATTAATCGAAGAGGAGACTATCATGGATAGACCCCATGGAACACCATGTAAGAGTTTGATGTAAACATTGTTAAAGTTTCAAACTATACTGTTCACTACCCAGACAATATAGTCAGTATATGGAAATGAACCCATATACGCCACATTTACAGATATCCACCTATTCAGCCTACAGAAGCTTACATCTGCCTATTCACACTGAAGTTATAAAGGGTTTGTTGAATGAGACGCAGGCATTCAGAGCAGAGTTTGTTTACATATATCAATCACACTAAAACCAGCTTCATTGTTTCATAGTAAGGGATAAAGAGAGGCTGGAAATTGATCATGTAAAACTGAATTATATTTGTCTTATATGTTTGTGTTTGCATTGATATTTACTGGGGTGTTCCCTGCCTTCAGCCCAAAGACTGCTGGGACCCAGCGACTCAGAAGGATAAGCAGTGTGTGTGTGGACTAGAAATTGACCAAATACATATGTAAAAATATGAGAGTCTTCTTTAAATATGTTTAAAACACAGTCGGTTGTCCACCAGATCTTATTCTGACAGTTTTCTAGCAGTTTAGCATTAGGATCCGTTATTCTTCGACTGCCTCAGTTGTTGTAAACTGCTTTAGGCTACCTAGGGGGCCTACCAATTGGCCTGACTGCATGTCTTTGGACTGTGGGAGGAAACCGGAGAACCTGGAGGAAACCCACGCAGACACGGGGAGAATATGCAAACTCCACACAGAGAGGACACCGGTCACCCAGGCCCTCCTTGCTGTGAGGCGACAGCGCTACCCACCACGCCACCATGCCGCCCCACTTATAATATGTATAATATATATAAAATGTGCACTTGGGTCCATATTTTTCTTTGATACCTTCACAGCCGCCACAGAGACTCGTTAATATCATCAATTTACTGAGCTCTGATTGGACAAACCAGGAGCTGCTTTTTAACTACATATAATACTGGGCTTCCTCGAGGAGAGGCTTGGAAATGGATAAACAAACATACTCACATCCAGAAAATCACTATTTATTATATATATATATTCTATAAATTTTGTTTATTCAAATATGAACACTTTTCTCAGCAAATAACCACAAACTACACAAATAAATAGATTTTGAAAAAAAGATTTTTGCACAGTATTGTGTATATATATACAGTACTGGTAAATGGCAACTTCACAGCAGAAGAAACATGGTTTAATAAACCAGAAATAAATAGAAATTGTGCTCTAAAACGTGCAGACACAAAATGTAATCTGACTTTTGAGTGTAAAAAAACTATTCAGTAATTGGTTTGAGAATTCGGGCTTCTGCAATATTACATTGCAAAGGCCAATATTACATTGATATATGATAGTGATATATTGTGCAGCCCTCCCTGCAGTGGCTGCTGCCCAGACTCTCAGTTTTCTGTTTTCAGCCATCAGTCACGTTGACGTTGGACCAGGCACTTATTTTGCTCCGGGGGTCAAAGGTGACATACTAGGACGGAACAGACATCACCTCCTCTGACCCCTATGATGTCCCTTGGACAGCTTTGTTTGTCAAGGCCGCTTTCTTTAGTGGTGAAAGAGATCAGTCTTATTTTCCTTATTGCTCTTTCTGAGAGCTATTTCTGGCCCTCTGCACTCACAGCTGCCCGAGAGGCCAAAAACACTCCACACGAGCTCAACAACACGACGCGTCTTGCTCCGCTGGCCTCGAAACAGACTGCAGATCAGGAGAAAAAGCAGTCAAAGGGAGAAGAAAATAAAGAGAGTTGAATGAGATATTATCTTTGCCAATTATTAGTCTGCTCTGTTCGTTGTAATGGAAGCCATCTAACAACATGCAGTACAGATTGTTTGCATAGTATAATTAAAAGTATGTCGATAAAAGGTGTGAAGAAGACAAAAGCAGAAGACACTTCAAAAATGTTTTCCACGATTATTTAAATGTTATCTTTTACCCCTCTAGCTGTTCATCCACCTACACAGGAAACGTGTCTTAAAAAGATTCACGCGTGTCATTTGCACATAAACATACATACATCACTACTGTCGGTACAAAACCTCGGATCATTTTTGTCATTTTCCATTTTCATCATAATTTGAAAATCCGTCTTGACCTTTAAATTGTGTGTAAATTTCATGCTTGGTGGACCAAAAGAAATGGCCAGAAATTACATGGAAAAAAGTCGGGTTCCATTGACTTACATTAAAAGTGATCTTAGTTTTTTCCTTCTCCTGTAAAGTTACCGTTTTGGAGATATTTTCTTCTGACAACAGCGATATACAGCAACACAATTACCTTCTTCAAGTCCACTTGTTTTAGCAATAATTGAGTTCATGTAACACACGTGATTCATTTGCAACGACTTCACGCATTTGAATTATGTCAAATTAAAGCATTATTTTTTTTTGGCGCAAAACAAAAGCAACACAATGAAAAAATACCACTGTAGCTATCAAATAATGGCAGTTGTAGCAGACATGGTGCACAAAAGTCAGAGATCACCTTTTCGCTTATGTAATTTACAGTCAAAACAGCGATGAAGTACAAGCTACTTTTTCCCACTGTTAGAAAAACGAAAGACACATATGTTTAACAGAAACTTACACTAAAGCCTTCAACACTAGACATTATCAAAGACCTTTTGGAAAGGCTGTCCACTCTGTGGACATCTTAGCTATGCCCACGGGTAGTTCTTTCCAGTCATACAAGACCTGGGGCTATTAAGATCTGACAGGTCAAGATAAGATTTTCCACACATTTGTATTAGAGAAGCAAATTTTATCTTAATTTAGGAATCTTAAGTTAGAAAATCTAAATACCAGTAATGCACTGCTGTCAATACATATGTCAATATGTCAATATGCAGTTTGTACTGCATTTGAAAATACTGCACAGTGTCATTACTGTAAACAAAAATTACAGCATGAGTGCTGTAAAGATTAATTATAGTAAGTATCTGACAACTCTTGTGCCAGTAAGTTACTGCAAATTTAAACTTTTTGAAAATTTTTGCAAATTTAATAACTTTTTGAAAATGCAACCAACTTCTAACACTGAACTGAAAAATATTTCTGCGGATTTATTAGAAAATCTGAAAGCATGTTTCCCAAAAAGAACGTAATAAAGCTTTATATCTGTGTAATTGTCCATGAAATAAATATTTTCTGCTTTTTTCATGACATTCAAGAATGAATGAGTTGTACGCAATGCCTGTTTTGACTGCAAACTAAATAAGTGACTTCTATCATTTACCAATAACTAAGAATGAAGAATAACCCATTTGCACTGTAGTCCATTTAATGACTGAATCATAAGCCTGTGGATGTAACAGGTATGGGATTTCAGTGGATAATAAAATAAGTGTAAGATTAAAGATAAAAGTGTGGATAAAACATCCTCCTTACAAACACCTGCAAAATAAAATCAGATGAAAATGAAATAACACAGTTATCAGTTCTTAATTTTCCCCCCTAACATTTAAAACCTAATTAGGAGCACTCGTGTTCACATGCAACGTTTTCCCAGTGTGATTCTATTCAAATGTGGATTCGTATGTCTGCTTTTGAAGTAGAATGGGGTTCATTTGCGTGCAGCACCCTGCTAACCCAATTACACAAAAGTCTCCGCCAAATCTGTGTGAACAGGATGACTGCTGCACGTTTTGAGTGTTCTTCACAGGGTGAATCATTTTGAAGAGAGGGAACACATTAGTTCCCCTGTCGGAGAGAGCGAGGCTTTGAATGAGTACTTCTCAGAATTGGCTCTACTTGATGGAAATCATGCTCATGTAGTGTCTGACATTGCCACATTAATCATCCAGCCCTGCTTTGTTCCCTAGTTGGATCAGTAAATGCGTTACATGGCGTGTAGTTTGTATGCTAGCCGTTCTCTTAGGCTGTTTATGCTGCTAAAGGCTGCTGTTTGGCTGCATTATGAGGAAACTTCTCAGGCAGTGTTCTTCCACATATTTCAATCATTGTGACAATTTCAGTTGGATGGAAGCCTCTTGGCGCCACACTGTTGCTCTCTGCTGTAGGTTGCAGGGCTTCTGGGTTGATATTTTTGACACCAATCGGGTTAAAAGTACGCTGAGATCCAGAGGTCATATCACAGAAAGTTCCTATCTTTAGTCCTGAGAAGGGAAGGCTTGACAGTAGGCAATGGTAGACAACCACCGAGGGCCCTCATGAGCCAAGGGTCCCATGAAAATAAAATTAGATGTACCGGCAAATTGACATTTAATAACCAGTTCTGGTATATATATATATATATATATATATATATATATATATATATATATATACACAGATCAGGCTCAACATTATGACCACCTCCTTGTTTCTTCGCTCATTGTCCATTGCATCAGTTCCACTTACTGTATAGCAGCACTTTGTAGTTCTACAGTTACAGACTGTATGTTTGTTTCTCTGGTACTTTGTTAACCCCCTTTTACCCTGTTCTTCAGGGGTCAGGTCCCCCATGGACCCTTAAAGAGCAGGTACTATTTGGGTGGTGGATCATTCACAGCACTGCAGTGACACTGACATGGTGGTGGTGGTTTAGTGTGTGTTGTGCTGGTACAAGTGGATCAGACACAGCACTGCTGCTGGAGTTGGTAAACACTGTGTCCACTCACTGTCCACATTTTATTCTATTTATACTCAGGGCATTAACTGACATTAATAATGATATGTATGTATGTATGTATATATATATATATATATATATATATATACACGCACGCACGCACACACGCACACACACACACACATTATATTGCCAAGAGTATTCACTCACCCATCCAAATCATTGAGTTCAGCTGTTCCAGTAACTTCCATGGCCACAGGTGTATAAAGCCGAGCCCCTAGGCCTGCAGACTGCTTCTACAGACATTAGTGAAAGAATGGGTCGCTCTCAGGAGCTCAGTGAATTCCAGTGTGGTACCGTGATCGGACGCCACCTGTGCAGTCCAGTCGTGAAATTTCCTCACTACTAAATATTCCACAGTCAACTGTCAGTGGTATTAAAGTGGAAGCGACTGTGAACGACAGCAACTCAGCCACGAAGTGGTCAGCCACGCAAAATGACAGAGCGGGGTCAGTAGATGATCACCAACTTTCTGCAAAGTCAGTCACTACAGACCTCGAAACTTCATGTGGCCTTCAGATTAAATCAAGAACAGAGAAGTTGCAAGATTTACATTTATCATATGTTTAATTTTTAAATAAAAAAAAATGATGTCCCACATTTTCGTAACAGGCAAAGAGTTTTAGTCTGTAGGCGGAGCATTATTTTAGCCACACCCCTGCATTTTAGAGCAGGAAGTGAGGCTGCATCCCTGTCCTTCAGGGCCACATGGTGAATAGCTGGATCTCATCGTTTTGATGCAAATGTGTCCCAAAGTCTGAAAATCATTAAAAGCAAAATTATGTTAGTCTAAGTCCAAGTCTAACGTCTAGTCTGAAGTCCAACTAGTCAAAACTTTAAACCAGTTTGGTTGAATGATCAATATTTGAAAATAGCTATTATTTACAACTGTAGTGATTCTTTTAAGTCATTTCAATGCAGACCCACCCTCGTCATGGTTATAATAGACTATTTCATGCTGTGATATAATTTTTTGGTGTTTTAAGAAGGAAAATCAAATGCTATTGTTAATGTTACTCAAAAGAAGTTAAAGTAATGCCTTCAAATTACTAATGTGTGGAAATTTGTTTCCACCACTGTGAAAAACTAAATAAATAATAAAAATGTATATATATATATATATATATATATATATATATATATATATATATATATATATATATATATATATATAAACATTTAGTAAATCATAATTATGAGAAAGTTTCCCACAATTATGACTTAGTATCTCATAAGGATGATGACTTAGCATCTCATGACTTAGTGTCTCATAATAGTGACTTACTTATAGTTATGATTGCACATCTCATAATTATAACATACTTTTTCATAATTATGAGAAAATTTTATCATTATCAGACACTAAGTGATTATTCTTAGAAAGTAAGTCACAATTTTGATATGCTATGTCTTATTTATAATATATGTTAAATTATAATCATGGCAAGCTTTATCATTGTTATGACTTACAATGGCTATTTTTTCCAGTGGCAAAATGGGCTTCCATACTAAATACCTCTCCAAAGAATCTAATGGGATTATATTCTCTGTACATCACTTCTACATTACTCTATTCAAAATGATCTCACTATTAGCAGATATTTGGGCCTATTTCAAGTGTATGTCCTGAAACAGGCAAAATTGTTTGCCAATATAGTGAGATAATCTCACCTAATACAACTGACTTCAGTAAAAATGTCTAGAAATAAGTTATTCTTAGGATATTCTTATAACCACCTAAAAAAATTAGATATATTGACTAAATTTAAGATTTCATTTCCCAAGATTTATTTGCAGTTCCTGAATTTTGCAGTCACTAAATCACTAAGTCCAGATCTGTCTACGTTTTATGTAGAGAATCCTTAAATTAAGATAAGAAGCAAAATTTGTCATAACTTAGAAACTTTATCTTATGTTTCAGCATCTTATTGTCATGTAGGCTCCTCTATTGGACTGTCCCTGGCTCCTCCTACCTGCACACCTGCAAGTTATCCTGGACTCGTTATCAACCTCATCCCTGTTGATCTCTGTGTCTGCGAAGTCTCTGTGTTTTCTAGCCTGTGTACCAAGCTGTGGCTTAGCCTTGTACTGTTTTCCTATTTTGTCACTTGCTTTGTCTCCTGGTTTTGTAATTATGGGTCTGCCTTTGCTATTACCTGCTTGTGTTTTGAGCCCTGCCTGTGGTATTGGACTGTCTCTAATAAAACCTCCTTGCATTTGTAACCTGTTCCAGCCCCCATGTTACAGAAGACTTCACCGATCTAGGCTGTGGCGAGTGGTTTCACACTCCCGACCACCAGCAAGCGTGTCTCCACACCACAAGCTTACCCCAGCTTTTACTACGAGCAGCCAGAGTTGTGTTGGGGATTTATGGGTGAGTGCCTTTGCTGTTTGTCTCACTTTAGCAAGCCGTTCCAGTCTGAGGAAGCCAAAGTGGCCTGTGTGGTTTTGTTATTGCGAGGGCCTGCTACAGACTGGGAGGCTCACACATAGGCCTTGCATAGCAAGGTGGCTCATTAGAGAAGTTTTGGAGTCTCTTCCAGTCTGCCTTTGGCCCAGTGCTGAGAGAGAAGGGGGCTCCCCATGGAATTTTTTGCAGGGTGGGCTATACTGATATCGTTGTATTGCGAGTGGGGCGATTAAAATACAGGGGGCGCAGAGTTCTTGACGGAGAGGAGGATCCAACAGCGCTGTCTGGGTTTCCAGAGATCACCTGCAAACCAGCTCCCTGCCCTGAAGGCTCCTCCCAGTGCAATGGAGATCACTGGCCTGTTGACACCTGCCCTGTTCATGCCACCCCCAACTACCATGCCTGTGGTGGGTTCCAGAACCTCCCAGAACTCCTTAAGCCACTTCTACCTGGGGTAACAACTACCACTGGAGCAGACTCCCCTGTTCCAGCTACCAGGGCCACTCCTGTTCTTGCTCCCTGGATTGCTCCTATTCCTACTCCCTAGATGGCTCAAGTTCTGGTTCTCCAAGCAGCTCCAGTGCTAGCACACCAGATGGGTTCAGTTCCTGCTCACTGGAGAGCTCCTGTCCCAGCACTCTGGAAAGCTAAATGCAATGCTCCAGTGGCTCCTGTTACAGTCACGGAAGGCTCCTGGTACAGTAGTCTAGGCTGCTTTTTTGCCAGTTTCTGTTCCTGATCCAGTGCCAGCTTCCCAAAATGCTCCTTCCCCGATGTTTCTGTGTGAGTCCTGTGCTGACTTTCCATCCTGCCTGGTTACTGTGTGCTGGCTCCCCACACTGATCCAGTGCTGGCTTCCTGAGCTGCTCTTCCTCCAGTGCTGGTTCTTTTTTGCATTTGTAACCTGCTTCAGCCCTTAAGTTATACTTATCTCAAGCCACAATGTCTTAAACTATTCAGTCAAGGTTGAATTAATTATTTAACCAATTGCACCACCAAAATATTAACATGTAGTCCAAATAATGGTAAAAAATGCAAAGGCAGATGCTAATGTACAGACAAATGCCAGCAATTCTAATAAGAATGCAGAGGATGATGCTAATGCTAATATTAATTAAAAAATCATAGAAAAGGATTCAAATAGTAAAAGACATACAAAACAAAGCAAGTCCATACAGACTGGTGTGACAAGACAAGCAAATGAGCAGGTGCCTAACTTCACACTGAACGTCTGTGAGAGTGGTGGTTAAACAGAGTGCATTAAGGGACGGCAAGCCACTAGTGTCCATACTTAGGGCAGGTACAGTCTGCCTGGGATTAATCAGCTACAAGTTGTGGCTGTGGTCTGTGTGCTGTAGGGTGCTGATCACAGTGCCAGTGGATTCCAAACTCTCCGTCAGCCCTCCATTGCATTGTGTTGCCATATGGCAACAACTACTTTATTTCAATTTTACTAAAAGTCATTATATAAAATTCATGTTTTACTGCTTAATTGTGGGTGTTAAATTTTAAAAGAATTAATATTTAATGACATCACATGCCCAGGAAGTCCTGTTTGCACTCTTTTTTTCCCCATGGATACTTGATAATGAGAGTCTCATCTGAGGGCCCTAATGATCTGAGGGCCCTAAAAGTTGATTAATGGTTCAATATTTAGGCAAAATTCCTTAAAAAAGTTTTTCAAAAAATGGTAAAATGAATTTCTTCCCAAATGGCAACCGAAATATGCGAATTTGGAAGTGATCCATGTGCATTCAACCTATTAGACTGCATTTGATTTACACAGAACTAGGCTCTGAGATTGCATTTAAAAGGGAGAAAAACATTATTTTTATTTATCTTTTGTAATTGTAACTGCAATATACACTATATTGCCAAAAGTATTCGCTTGTCTGTCTTCACACGCATATGAACTTGAGAAAGATCCCATTCTTAATCCATAGGGTTTAATGTGATGTTGGCCGTCCCCAAACTGTTTCCACAAAGTTGGGAACATGAAATTGTCCAAAATCTCTTGGTGCTGAAGCATTAAGAGTTCCTTTCATTGGAACTAAGGGGCAGAGCCCAACTACTGAAAAAACAACCCCACACCATAATCCCCCCTCCATCAAACTTTACACTTTGCACAATACAGTCAGACAATTGCCGCTCTCCTGGCAACCACCAAATCCAGACCTGTCCATCAGATTGCCAGATGGAGTTGTGTGATTGGTTACTCCAGAGAACACGTCTCCACTGCTCTAGAGTCCAGTGGCAGCACTTTACCCCACTGCATTGGACGCTTTGCAGTGCGCTTGGTGATGTAAGGCTTGGATGCAGCTGCTCGGCCATGGAAACCCATTTCATGAAGCTCTCTGTGTTGTTCTTGAGCTGATCTGAAGGCTACATGAAGTTTGGAGGTCTGTAGTGATTGACTCAGAAAGTTGCCGACCTCTGCGCTCTAGCATCTGCTGACCCCACTCTGTTATTTTACATGGCCTACCACTTCGTGGCTGAGTTGCTGTCGTTCCCAATCGCTTCCACTTTCTTATAATACCACTGACGGTTGACTGTGGAATATTTAGTAGTGAGGAAATTTCACGACTGGTCTTGTTGCACAGGTGGCATCCTATCATGATACCACACTGGAATTTACTGAGCTCCTGAGAGCGACCCATTCCTTCATAAATCTCTGTAGAAGCAGTCTGCAGACCTAGGAGCTTGGTTTTATACACCTGTGGCCATGGAAGTGATTGGAATGCCTGAATTCAATGATTTGGATGCTTTTGGAAATATAGTGTACTACATTATAAATTACACCATTGGAAATAATAGATTTAGCAGAAGCAATTGTGATGTCCTACCAAAGTAATAGTAATAATAATAATAACAATAATAATAATAATAATAATTCATGCTAGTGGCAGTTAAAAGTGGTATATAAAAGTGCAGACAGGTGATAAAACATAGTTATTCAATAAATCATTAATATTTATTTTATCTTAATTTGTATAAAATGATATCTTGGTCCACTTTAGTGTACATTTTTAGTCAATAAAAATATGTTGATGACTCAGTGAAATGAATTAAATTGCATGAGAATAATTATATGACAGTAATAGGAAATAAATTTGTTTTTGATCAGGGAAATTATGTTCCCATGTCTTATTACAAGTGTATATAATATTATTACAATGTTATTATTACTACTCTTTCCAAATAACAGATGAAATTATATATTCTTCTTCTTCTTTCGGCTGCTCCCTTTAGGGGTCGCCACAGCAGATCATCTGCCTCCATCTTGCCCTATCCACTGCCTCCTCTAATTTTACACCAACCATCTCCATGTCCACCTTCACTACATCCATAAACCTTCTCTGAGGTCTATCTCTTCTTCCTCTGCCTGGCAGCTCCATCTCCAACATTCTTTGACCAATATATCCACTATTCCTCCTCAACACATGTCCAAACCATCTCAACCTGGCCTCTCAGTCTCCAAATCATACATCATAGCAGGACGCACTACTGTCTTGTAAACCTTCCCTTTCACTCTTGCTGCTATCCTTCTGTCACACATCAGTCCTGACACCCGTCTCCACCCATTCCATCCTGCCTGCACCCTCTTCTTCACCTCTTTTCTACACTGTCCATTGCTCTGGATGGTTGACCCAAGATATTTGAAGTCATCCACCTTTACGACCTCTACTACTTGCATCTTCACCTTTCCACATGCCTCCCTCTCATTCACACACATGTATTCCGTCTTGTCTCTACTGACCTTCATTCCTCTCCTCTCCAGTGCAAACCTCCACCTCTTCAGATTCTACTCTCACCACAAATTACAATGTCATCTGCAAACATCATGGTCCATGGAGCCTCCTGCCTGACCTCATCTGTCAACCTTTCCATCACCATTGCAAACAAGAAGGGGCTCAAAGCTGATCCCTGATATAACCCTACCTTCACCTTGAAACCATTTGTCACTCCAACTGCACACCTCACCACTGTCTCACTATCCTCATACATGTCCTGCACCACCCTAACATACTTTTCAGCTACACCTGACTTCCTCATACAGTACCACAGTTCCTCTCTTGGCACCCTATCATATGCCTTCTCTAGATCCACAAAGACACAATGTAGCTCCTTCTGACCTTCTCTGTACTTCTCTACCAACACTCTCAATGCAAAAATTGCATCTGTGGTACTCTTTCTGGGCATGAAACCAAACTGCTGCTCACTGATCTGAACCTCTTGCCTTAGCCTTGCTTCAACAACTCTTTCCCATACCTTCACGGTGTGGCTCATCAACTTTATACCTCTGTAGTTACTGCAGCTCTGCACATCACCCTTGTTCTTAAAAATGGGGACCAGTACACTGCTTCTCCACTCATCAGGCATCCTCTCACTCTCCAGGATTTTGTTAAACAACCTGGTTAAAAAGTCCACTGGCTTCTCTCCTAAACATCTCCATACCTGCACAGGTATGTCATCTGGACCAACTGCCTTTCCATTCTTCATCCTTTTTAAAGCTGCCCTCACGTCCACCTTACTAATTCTCTGCACTTCCTGATCCACTATCTCTCCCCCTGTTGTCCTCCTCTCTCTCTCGTTTTCCTCATTCATTAGTTCTTCAAAGTCCTCCTTCCATCTACTCAACACTCTCTGTTCACTCACTAGTACATTTCCCTCTCTATCCTTTATCAGCCTAATCTGCTGTACATCCTTTCCAGCTTTATCTCTCTGTTTAGCCAAACGATACAAGTCCTTTACTCCTTCTTTACTGTCCAGCCTCTCATACAGCTCATCATAGGCCTGAGCCTTTGCCTTTGCCACCATTCTTTTCGCTATGCGACTAGCCTCACAGTACTCCTGCCTACTTCCTTCATCTCTCTGGTTATCCCACTTTTTCTTAGCTGCCTTATTCTTCTGAATACTCTCCTGGACATCCTCATTCCACCACCAACTTTCCTTGCCTTCTTTCCTATGACCAGACGAAACACCCAACACATTCTTGCCAGTTTCTCTCACCACCTTAGCTGTAGTTTCCCAGTCCTCAGGTAGCTCCTCACTGCTCCCAAGGGCCTGTTGCAATTTTTCCCTGAACTGCCTGCAACCATCCTCCTCCTTCAGCTTCCACCATCTAATCTTTGGTTCTGTCTTCACTCTCTTCCTCTTCTTTGTTTCTAATCTCATTCTACAGACAACCACCCTATGCTGCCTTGCTACACTTTCCCCTGGCACCACTTTACAATCTCCAATCTCCTTTAGGTGGCATCTCCTGCTAAGGATATAATCCACCTGTGTGCACCTCCCTCCACTCTTGTATGTCACCCTGTGTTCTTCCCTCTTCTGAAAATATGTGTTCACCACAGCCATTTCCATTCTCTTTGCAAAATCTACAATCATCTGACCTTCTACATTTCTGTCTTTCACACCATACATACCCAGCACCTCTTCATCCCCTCTGTTCCCTTCACCAATATGTCCATCGAAGTCTGCACCAATCACCAATTTCTCCTCTCTAGGGACACCATGTACCACTTCATCCATCTTACTCCAAAATTCCTCTTTCTCCTCTAACTGGCAACCAACCTGTGGTGCATATGAACTGACCACATTCAAAATTACACCATCAACCTCCAACTTCAGGCTCATGATCCTGTCTGACACTTTCTTTTCATCCAGAACACTTTTCCCAAGCTGTTCCTTTAGGATTATCCCTACTCCATTTCTCTTCCTCTCTACACCATGATAGAACAGTTTGAATCCACGTCCAATGTTCCTGGCCTTGCTTCCTTTCCATCTGGTCTCCTGGACACACAGAATATCTACCTTCCTTCTCTCCATCATGTCTGCAAGCTCTCTGCCTTTACCAGTCATTGTCCCTATGTTCAGATTCCCTACTCTAACCTCCACACTCCTGCCTTTCCTTCTCTCTCACTGCCTTCTAACCCGCCTTCCTCCTCACCTCTTTGATGGTCTTTGACCTACAGTAGTCCAATTTCCACCGGCACCCTGCTGGTCAACAGCACCGGAGGCGGTCCTTGTTAACCCAGGCCTCGACCGATCCGGTATGGCAATCATATTTGTGATCCGCATGATAGTTTTGGCACAAGTTTTATGCCGGATGCAACCCTCACCATTTATCCGGGCTTGGGACCGGCACCAGAAGTACACCCCTAATGGCTGGTTTAACAGTTGAAATTATATGAACTGTGTAAATATCAGGTTATACATTTCACTAAATATAAGTCGGATTTGATGTTTTTAGAAAAAAACATGTTTTATGCTACATTCCACGATTGTGCATTGTTGCCATATGGCAACAATTTACTAACTAAACCCCTTTCAAATATTTTTATCATGTCTAAATAAAAATTCATGCAGTAGAGAGTTTGAATCAATTTGCTGCCCTTAGTTTTCTGAAATGTATTCTAGCAATGCCTGATTTGAATGATAAAAGACCAAAAAGGGTTTATTTTTATGGGTCTTTGATTTAATATAAAGGGAGGATTTAGTTTTATACTGAGTCTCAGACACTGTTTGCAGTAACTGATGTAAGTACAGGGATGAGTAGCCAATGAGAGTTTTACAAACCAGCGGACGTTAGGACAGGTGTGCAGAGAGGGCCATTTTACCACAGAATAAAGAGAACAGTGACATGTTTGAAGGGGGGCATCTGTAGCAAACCGAACGGCACTGTGATACAGAGCATCAAGCTGTTAGAGAGAACATTTACATGCAAATCTAAAAACTATCACTGCAATCAAACAAAGGATGTACAGACACTTGAATAAGTGTGAGTTCAGCAGCAGGTGAGAATGAGGAGTGATTCCTTTTCAAAAAAACAAAATTCTCTGACAGAAAGCGTCAGGTGCCACGTTCACTGAACAGAGCTAATAGCATAGCCCACTAATTCAGCTGAGGCGTGGATTTTAAATGCATTTTGCGAACTCCTGTGGAAAAATGAAACATATTTAACATAATTTGCGTTGAAATAAAACAAAGACATGTGGTGAGTATTATAAAGGGATTTTAACATTACAAGTTATTACTGCTGAATGTATTTTAAGTTTTCTGCTCTGTGGTTGAAAGTATTTACTGGTATGTCATTCTGCTTTTATTTTAGATACTTTATATATTTAGTGCTATTTGCTGGATGCTGTGCCAACTGTGGTTTTGAACAGGTTGACTGTGATGGGGCTCAGTTAGATTTGAACCATTTTGTCTTCAGATTGATGTGTTTGCACTGATGTTGAGGTACTGTACTGTAAGATTTAATGATCAATGTCTGTTGTTTTGGTTAAATGCACTGTAAATATTAATGGTCAATGTCCATTTCTTTGGTTAAATGCACTTTAAAGGTCAATGTCTGTTGTTTTGGTTAAATGCACTATAAATATTAATGGTCAATGTTTGCTTTTTGGTAACATGCATGTAAATAAAACACACATATAGTGTATTTTAACATGGCATTAATTAATATTAACACCAACAGATTGTACATTCACAAAACCATTTGTTTTTTGCTTTATTACACAGATATGTGCATTTAATCTTTATGGTTGTTACTGATATTAATATGGTACAGTATTTTATGTCAGAGTGACTAGTTGTAACTGCTGAATTACAGTAAAAGGCAGTATTTCTAAGAAATTAATTGACTTATTCTACAGATTTTTTTTACCAAACATACTTTACAGTTAACCGCTTAGATGGCCAGGTCCCCACAGTGTGTCCAGAGTTTTACTACACACTTCTTTAACGTAAGAATAACTCAGCCAGTTTGCATTGTTTGCTTTAGTCCATGTAGTTCCATTGAATAATGAGCCTTAGAATGAATTAAGAATGGGATTCTAAGGGTTAATTAATGGGTTTTGTCTAGCAACCCTGCTGTCGAACGTTTTGCTGAATTTTTTTCTTTTACAGTGTATTGTCCCTCATCCTCACTCATTTTTAGTTATATTGGAGGATGTACTAGGTTCTGGTCCTTACTTCTAGTGTGCACTAATCAACTACTAAAGATAAACTGCATCCATTTATTAAAAACTTTCCTTCCTTATAACACATTCAACATTTAGCAGCTTGAGTGTCGGACACATAGAATTTGTATGTGAAAACCTGCCAATAAAGTTTTATTCTAGCAGAAAAGAGACTCCCACAACGTTTCAAGACGATCAGATGCACCTTGAAAAACGGCTTCACTTGGTTTGACAGAATCTGGTGACCTCTCCTTGATTTCGCTGGTGTAGCTCTAAACCTTCCATCTCAAAGAACCTCTAACGGATCAAGAGACAGTTGCGGTGGGGGATTCCTGGAGTGTTCCAGATCTTTACATCCACTCTGTACATCTTGACTGATGTCTTCTGTTTTATGCATGTGAGAAAAAACAAAAGCATAAAACGGAGGAGAAAAAACACACTGAGAATAAGATTCTCACCCACCTGTCGTGATGTGCTCAAGGAAAAGGGTCTGTGGGAAGACAGACTACTGTACTTCTGATATTTTTCATTCATTTTTTTATTTCATTTAAACTTCACTTAAGCAGTGCAGTCACACTGAGATTAGCTTGGCTAAGGGCCTTGACCAAGAAGGAAACACACAAAAGAGACATAGAACATTTAATAAAACATAGTTTTAAAATGTTACTTATTGTGAGTTAATAACAAGAGCAAACATAATGATACAAGGAATACTGAATACAAAAAGGCTTGGGAGGAGGAGCAAGCCTGGAGCTTTTCCTCCCCCAATCTAACTTCCTATAAATGTCTGTCTCTGCATTTTGTGTCCTGTGATGAAGTTCTCACACCCCAACACCACCTCAACTCTTGTATTCACAGTGCTCAGGGGGGGTCTGGCCTTCTAGTTTAAGTTGGCCAGAACTTCAGCCCAAGTTCTGAGAGTTTGCTTCCCTCTCATCACAACATGGTCATACTTTGAAGGTGTGGTCCAAGCAAAAATAAAAAACAAAAAAGTTCAAATTATCATCTAGAAGGCAACAAAACAAGCTGCTTCTGAAGGTTATTCCAAATTGATGGGGCACTATAACTGCAGATTGCCTTGCCAAGCTCAGATGTTACATTCGAAACATCAAGCAACCATAAGAGTTTAAGTAGAACTTTGTGTTGCTGGTTAAAGAAAATACAAAAAAGAAGGAAATTGGCCAATGATAGCAACTGTAGACAGAAATACTCCAGTGTATTTTTCTTTGTACTGCAGGCAACAGCTGGGAGTCGATATAAAAAGATTTGATTTCCCAATTCCATACATTTGGGAATCGAGAATCAATTCCAAATCTTTGGACTTGATTGCACATACAAGTTTGCCTGAATCCTCACAAGGAGTGTAAGATATGCTGCTCTTACTGTCTAGACAGCCTGCCTGAAAATGCATCCTTCCCCGATACACATGTCAATATATTGGCTGTATTTCACTTTAGGCGATTTAAAATTGTAGAAGTTGTAAGAAAAAAGGCATTTTACCAACTTTACCACTGCTGAAACATCCACCCACCCAATTCTAACTTTCCAAACTGTCTCGCTAAGGTCCAACAGATCGTATAATTACACTGATATGTTGTGTCCCTATTATGTCAAGATTTCTTGTCATTAATAAGATCAGTCATGAAAGTGTATTATGTCCTTAAAGCCTCAGAGAACCTAAAACCTATAAACGCTCTAATTAGGCTTATCTTGTTCTTGTGGGAGCACAATATACATGTACAAAGTATATTTTTATGAATGACTTTACAGTAAAAAATACATGACCAATGTAAGTCGTCTTCGTTTAATTTAAATCCCCCTGTCCTGATCTTGGGTACTGCTCACACAAGTGCGACCCTTACCAATCACAAAGCTGGGGTGGTTTGTCCCACCCACACAACTTTAACAATCCGTCTCTCGGTTTGAGTCAGGACTGGTGACCTGTCCAGGGTGTGTCCTGTCATCCAAACAATGACAGCTGGGATAGGCTCCAGCTCCCCCCTGCAGCCCAGAAGGATAAGCAGCTTAGAAGAAGTGTTTGTGTGTGTGTGTGTGTGTGTGTGTATGTGTGGGTGGGTGTGTGTGCTTGAGTCAGAGAAACTTACAAAGCAAAAGTGAATGATTGAATGAAAGCTAACTAGGAAGCATGACCTCTGTCTGTCTGCCCGTCATTGGTTCATTTGTCCGTCCAACTGTGCGCACTCACATCCAGCAGTGAAGTGAGTAAGAACCTTAGACCCTGTTTATACCTGGTCATTCATGCGTCTTGAGTATCAGGATTATATCTCGATGAGGCTGGGTTACATAAATGCAAGTGTAAACGCCCCAAGAGGCAAATCCAGTCACTTAAACCACTTCAGGAATTGGTCTGAGATGCATTTGAGCCACATTATAGCAGTGTGAACATATCTGTCTTCCTAAGACATACTTGACAACCAAAAATCTTTCCACACAAACGAAACTCCTCCCAGTACAACCAAAACTCCTCCCCATGCAGTACATCTCTGGGCTGGCAATCCAGGGTAATCACAAGGGTCGTACATGGTTGAGGACCGAATGAAATGAAATGCCTATTAGCGATATGGACAGACACTACTGTGTAAAACAACCTGCAGACAAAGAGGCTGAAGGGATAAACAGCTGGTAATTGGATTTGCATATTTGATCTCACACAGCAATTGGATTCCAGTCCGAAGAGCCGTAGATATATTTGACTAAGATTCAGTGACACTTTATTAATCCCACAAACAGGGAAATTCCACCTCCAGACACACCCTAGAGGGCAGTGAGCACACTTGCCCAGAGTGGTGGGCAGTCCTATGCACCGCGCCCAGGGAGCAATGGGGGATTAGGTGTCTCAAGGACACCTCAGTCATTGGCTATCAGCCCTGGGGATTGTCGACCTCCAGCCCACGACTGCCCTTTGTCTACTGAATGCAAAACGCATATCTCAGTCCAGATATGAATCACATGCTGTGACCAGGTGTAAACGAGGAAGATGCAGCCACATAAAAGCTGGATATGTTTTTACTCAGCGGAGTATAATTCATTATGTTTGCTGTATACTAACCATATGTCGAACCCACTTCATTTTTTCTGCTCAAGTTGTTTTTAGTTAGGCTTTACTGGTGTAGCAGACTGGGAATATTAGACAGATGGATATTAGACGGATATGTCTTAAGTACACGGTAACTTTTTTCTCTAATGTGCCAATCATCTTCACTAAGCAGAGAAGTCTGAAAACCTGGAATAAAGACTGGATTATGCAGAAACTCTTAATGAAGGACTCAGAATCTCCATCCTCTGTTTGTGTCTCAGCATATCATGACTCCTCAACAGAAAGCTGCTTAACACTCATGCAGCATTCTTCTCAGTAATTATACCGACGTCCAGTCTAGCCCTTGGCCCATCTCCCTCCCCTAAGCAAAGTGGAAAGCAGCTCGAAACTTGGACAGGCGGGGTGTTAGCAACTGTTCATGTTTCAACCGAGTAGAACACCCAGCAGTAAAGACAACGAACGGCCGACGTTTAAAAGGTGTTATATTTGCATTTTGACAGGGCCGGGAGATTATGAGACGGCCTGATTATGTCCTCATCGCTATGGGCTGGCCGTTAGACTGTCTACTGAGACCACGCAGAATGCATAATACAGTCTGAGAGAGGACCAAGGTCAAATAAAAGCAGCACAGAAAAAGAGAACTACACAGGAGGATGAGTTGAGAAACGAAAGGCCTCTATGACCCAACGCATAGTTCTCTTGATTGGTGCGTTCAATGCAAGCAGAGATGGAGTTGAGTGAATACTGTGTCCTTGGCCCAACACAGAACATCTTCTTCTGTGTCCAGAGGGAGCTTGAAAACAGCAATAAGATAATAAACCAAGGTTGGTGGGTTGAGCCAGGTCCATGTTTGCTGCTAATCTCTTGGCAGTGCACCAAATCATGCTCTAAACAAGCTGGCCATTTAATTATCCACTTAGCCAGTGGGCTAATTAGAGATAGAGGGCTCCCATCACTCTGTCCAAAGCTCGTGTAATAGTGATGATTAAGTACAGCGTGCAGAACTCTCTGGCTTCATTAGCCCCCTGTAGTTACAGCTCACTGAAAACATTCCCTGTGATTTAGAGGCTCCCTGCCAGGGCTTTGCCAACACAGACTGCTGCAACTTTTGGCAAGGGAGAATCTTGAAAGGGATTTTTATATTTATGTTATATTTATGTAAAAAGGAAGGATGACTGAGTACAGGATTATAATCAGTTTTTAGGGTAAAGTTTTGCCTGAATTGTTCTCCGATTAGAGTAAAATTGGATTT
Organism: Pygocentrus nattereri; assembly: GCF_015220715.1. Classification (NCBI taxonomy): domain Eukaryota; kingdom Metazoa; phylum Chordata; class Actinopteri; order Characiformes; family Serrasalmidae; genus Pygocentrus; species Pygocentrus nattereri. Next base: position 39,532,129 of record NC_051219.1, read on the forward strand.
CGATGTGATCATTAGCAAACAAAGGCCGGGAGATGAAGTAAACAGAACACAACCTTTAGATTAATAGTAATAGGCCACACTCTCAAAACGACTCCGCTGTGTGTGCAGCTAAAGACATTTTGTGCTAGAACAAGATCAAGGACAGTGTTATTATCATCTCAGCCACATATTCAGATGGATGGTGTTTGCAGCAGTGAGGAATTCTCAGGGTCTCCTAGGCCTTCAGAGAGGATCTGAGAATTTTTAGAACTAGAAAATATATGTCTGTACTTTTTATTGAATTTTTATTTGATCGAATCATCATGCTTGTTGTATTTAACCCCTTAAAGGTTCATTTCCTACAGCGGCGTTTTATGTAGTAACTAGAGGGACTTATATCGTAGATTATACGAATTTTGTTTGTAGATTGTATGTGAATCCATACCTAGTTATCTGTACATATATAGTTATTTGTTGGAAAAGCTATTTTCCTGTTTTGACTGTAATTTTAAAACGTGGAGAACACACAGATAATTGCAATAGCACTGCACTACTCATGCACTGCACTACTGTTGTATGTACTGCAGATTTTTCTGTATAGTTCAACTTTGACGGCAAGCCAGTCCCACTGGATCCTGGAACGCTTTTCCATGTATACAGTGAACTAGAGCTAGAGAGAACTTTTTAACCTTTGACCGTGAACTGATCATCCTAACGGGATACAGATAAGCACGAACATACATTCACTACCCGGGTAGTTGCGGGTCCATTATTATTTTGAGAACTGATTTTATTTAAGAGCTCTTTCTATTATCTCTCCATGGATCACCACCTTATCGTGGAGGAGGAGTTTTTCTTGCTTGAAGGATCCTAGAAGCAAAAGCTCCTGGTAGGGTCTCCTAAGGCAAATTGGTCCTAGGTGACAGGTCAGACAAAGTGTGATCCAAAAATACCCTTATGAAAATAAAATAAAAAAAAAACAGGACTTGTGTTCCCTGGATCTGGACAATGGATGTGGTGCTGGCTAAAAATATTAAGGTTCCAAATTGTGTCATAGTCAGTGTGTTGAGTGAAAGTGACAAATTTTTCTACAGAAATATGGCTGCATTTCCAGGGTAATTAAAGTCCCTAGCTCAGGGCCTGAATTTCAGAACACAGTTATCGTTGAGTTTGAGTCTTGGTTCTGCAATACAAAAGCTTGAGAGCCAATTGCCATGCCATAGGCTTTCTCCAGATAATCCTGATACAGTACACTACATAAGGCTCCTCTCAGATGTTTATTCCAAGCATGTAGGTTCCAGTCTCACTCAATCTTACTTGCACTCACTGAGGGGCGTTAAGTTAAGTGGTCGAAATTTACAGTAAGAGCTCAACGAAGAGCTTTCCCAAATTCAACCACCAGTGCAACCTACCCAAGAACATGCATTTTCACCCCCAGTCTTCTCGTGCATCAACAACAATCACACATGCTGCCCAATTTCCAACCCCACATGAGGTCCCTCTGCAGCAAAAGAGGCCTATTTATCAGCTTCCTTTAGACCAACTCGCTACACCTGAAGTGCAAAAGGTAGTCGTAGAACATGTTGTTAGGAGTGATGACATTTCAGCTTTTTACAGCAGCCCTAAACTATGTTTCTTTTCTGATAGAGTTCCCATTCCTAGTCATGAAGTGGACTATGAAACCTGGCACACCTACATTGAGTTTCTGCTTTCTGACCCTGCAGTAACCTGAAAGGCAGGTCGTTTGAAAAGTTCTGGAGAGTTTAGTGTCCACAGCAGCAGTCATTGTTAAGCATTTAGGGCCTCAGCCTGATGTCAAGGCTTATCTTCACTTGCTTGATTCTGCATATGATACATTTGAGGAAGGGGATGAGTTGTTTGCTAAGTTCCTTAACATTCACCAAAATGCAGGCAAAAAGCCTTCAGCTTACTTGAGCCGACTGCAGACCACTCTCAATCTCGTTGTGAGGTAAAAAGGCATTCCGGCCGCTGAAACAATTTTGTAGTGGTTGTTGGAACAACAATTGGAAGCCCTACAATTGGAGCACAAGAAGGATGAACCACCTTCTTTTTATTGCTTTTTTCTTACTGCTCTTGTTGAGAACTGAAGAAGACAAGCAAGCTACTAAATCTAATCGGATGAAGCAACATCTTGCATCCCAAAAAACAAAGTTCACTCCAATTCTCAGGTCTGCAATTCAAGTGTATGTGAGTTTGACAAACTAGATTTTCCTGATTCACAGCCACTGGATACCAAGAAAATGAGAGAGGAGATTACCCAGTTTAAAGCTCAGCTTGTATCTTTGAAGGCTTTCCAAGATGAACCATCTAATTCTTCTGTTCAGAAGTCAAAGAAAGCACGCTTGGTTTTGAAAATAAAGGCAAACATGAACATGTCAAAGTTGGAAAAAACAGAAAAAGACCTAGGCCTAGTTACTGTTTCAGTTGTGGTGAAGACGGCCACAAACAGGGAGTAGCTTCTGTTGTGGGACAAACAGAAACCGACCAGCCTTAAAGTCCCAATCCTCACTCAGACTACTTTACTCAAGTTACATTAGCCTTTGTTAAAACTACACAAAGAAATAGGCAACCTAGAAGGCTCACTGGTCACAAATGCTCTACCAATGTCACTGTTTCTGGCTTTGATTGTAGTTGCCTACTTGATACAGGATCTCAAGTGAGCACAATAGCCTAGTCATTTTACAAGGACAATCTTTCCGATCTACCTCTTCATTCCATGAATTATCTGCTTGAAGCTGAGGGTGCTTATGGGCAGTCCATTCCTTACTTGAGATATGTTGAAGATCAGCTTTCCAAAAGACCTTGTTGAATCAGAGCCTGAAGTAACTACATTATCTTTAATTGTCCCTGACACTCACTCCAGTAGCAGTTTTCCAGTTCTAGTGGACGCAAACACTTGATGTGTTGTATGATCAGCTCTGTGGACATAGTAATTAGCTGAAAACCTCACATACTCATGGCTACAGTCAACTTCTGAAAACACTTACAATTCATAACAAGCAGCAAAATAGTGGTCACATTGGAATCCTGACCATGAAAGCAAAGAACCTGTAGTCATGCCGGCTGGGTGGAAAGTTCTTATTGAGGGCTATGTACCTGCAAATGCTGTGAGAAGTGAGCACTGCTGGAGCAACCAACAACATTGTCTTTGCCTGGTGGAATTTTCATGGATAGCTGTCTTATCACTTTACCAAATCACCATACAAATTAGTAGCCTGGCTCAGGAATGAAACTGATCATGACATAATCCTTCCTAGGAACGGTGTGATTGGCCAATTAAGTGTGATCCTTGCCATCCTTTCTGTGCCTCCCTCTTGCCAAGAGCGCGTGGCTATAGTTGAGTGTTACCATTTATCCTCACATCAGCAAAGCCAGTCTAAAGGGCCAGATTTACATCTTGAATTTGGGGATTCACCATTATCTGTAGAATGGAAACCCAGAGCTACAGAGAATGTTTTTGCTTGCCATGATCTAGATTATGGGCATGCCACCAAAATTTAGCACCATATCAAACTCAAACACCCTTTCGACAGAGAGCAAGGCCCATTCATCCCAATGACTATGAGCCTGTTCGCAAGCATCTCAAAGCTCTCTTGGACGCTGGAATAAACTATGAGTCAGAGACTCCTTACTCATCCCCAATCATTGTGGTCAGGAAGAAAAATGGTGCTGTCAGGTTGTGTGTTGTCTATCGCAAACTAAACAATCTAACCATCAAAGATGCTTATGCATTACCTAATTTAGAAGAAGCCTTTTCTGTCCTCTGTAGTTCACAGTGGTTCTCAATGATGGATCTAAAATAAGGTTACAATCAGATAGAAATGGAACAATCAGTCAAACCTAAGATTGCCTTTACATGCCCTATTGGATTTTGGGAGTTAACCGCTTTGCCTCAATGGGTTATTAATGCTCCAAGCACCTTTCAGAGGTTAATGGAAAAGTGTATGGGAGACATTTACCTCAAAGAAGTTTTAATATTCCTTGATGATTTAATTCTGTTTTCTAGAACTTTAAAGGAACACGAAGCCTAACTCATGCATGTTATTAGCGGTATCAGGGAAAATGGTCTTGAACTGTCCCCTGAAAAGTGCAGGTTATTTCAGACATCAGTACGCTATCTGGGACATCCATCCATCCATCCATCCATCCATTTTCTAAGCCACTTCTCTGTCAGGGTCATGGGGGGGTGCTGGAGCCTCTCCCAGCAGTCTTCGGGCGGAAGGCAGGATACACCCTGGACAGGTCGCCAGTCCATCGCAGGGCCGACAGACAGACACAGACAGTCACTCACACACTCACACCCAGGGGCAATTTAGCATGTCCAATTGGCCTGACTGCATGTCTTTGGACTGTGGGAGGAAACCGGAGAACCCAGAGGAAACCCACGCAGACACGGGAAGAACTCCACACAGAGAGGACCCTGATCACCCGGCCAGGGAATTGAACCCAGGCCCTCCTCGCTGTGAGGCGACAGTGCTACCCAAGTTGGAGCCAAAGGGTATTTCAACCTCAAGGAACCCTTTGGGGCTCATTGAACACCAGCCTGTCAGAATGCTTTTGAGTCAGTCATTAAAAAACTGACATCCGCACCAGTCCTAGCATTTGCAGACCCTAAGTTGCCATACATACTTCATACCGATGCTAATACTACAGGACTGGGAGCAGCTTTATATCAAGAGCAAGAACCAGCTCATAAACTGGAATTCTTGGCTCTGAAATAGGCAATAGTAGAGAAATTCCATGATTACCTATATGGTCAAAACTTCACTGCCATAACAGATAATAACCCTCTTACCTACATACTTACTTCTGCAAGGCTGCATGCTGCAAACTATTATTGGTTAGCCGCCTTATCTACATTCAACTTCGACATTAAATATAGAGCTGGCAAACACAATCAGGACGCAGACGGTCTTTCAAGACGGCCCCATACTCCACTGACTGATGACACAGTTTCACAAGAAGAAAGTGAAAGGATACAGAAGTTTACATCACGTCATTTAGTATTACCTGTTGCACACACTGTACTTCCTACCAATGCAGTTACAGCTATCTGCTACAAATACCTCCTCAGTAGTACCAATGATGCATCACCTGTCACATTAATTGAATCCCTTGCACATCATCCCCAAGCTGTGCCTGATGACCGTGAATGATTTACAGTTTATGGCATTGTTCTGTAATGATTTACAAGTGAAATAAATCATTTTGAAATCAGATGAATCTTTTTAATCACCCTGTATATATCTATGCTTTTATTTCATTTTTATTTGATTGAATCATCATGCTTGTTGTATTTAACCCCTTTAAAAATCTGAGTTTATTTCATACAGAGGCATATTATTAGTAACAAACTAATGGAGCTATTCTTAGGTTATAGAAGTGTGTAATAAAATGTTGGGTCTGCTCGTGATCCCATGGCTTGTAAAGGCGTTAAACTCTACAAGTGTTTTGGTAATGACCATTTCATTGCTGAGTTTTGCTCAGAAACAGGTGGCTAAAATCTTGAGTTTGAAATATTTTTAACATTGCTTAAAGGTCTAAATGGTTAAAATCTTGAAAGTACTTTCTTTCCTGTGCTACTGAAGAAAAGGCAATTCTGTGGCTGTGGCTTTCTTTCGATTAGAGCTGTGGACATTTCAATGGCATCGAGACAGCTTCATGGTCACCCACCACCCAAATCAAACCTGCTTTGTGGTGGTCCTGTGGGGGACATGAACATTAAATGGGGGCTTTCAAAGTATGCAGAGAAACAAATGGACTACAGTCTGTAATTGTAGAACTACACATTGGACCTATATAGTAAGTGGAGCTGCTAAAATGAGCAACGAGTGAAATTGTATTTAAGGAGGTGTATTTAATGAAGTGGCTGGTCTTACATGCAGTAAATAGTAGATCATATATTATAATATGGCAGAGGATATTATTGTCCCATCCTCCCTCCCATCATTCCCCAAGATACCTTTATAAACATGTACATTGCAGCTAAGTTACATCAGCACATCCTTAAGCAGCTTTAGAAGTATCTTGTCCCTTTCAAAGTGGAAAATGTCACGCAAATGGGCAAATCCCTTAAGCTAAGCTACTGAAAGTGGAGTACGTGGATATGCTCTGGGAGAAATGTGAGGTTTTAACATTAAAGACTTAGTTAACTTCTGTAAAACACCCTGATTTAACCTGTGAAGCAGTGCTGGACTGGGAATCAATTTCATCGTTGGGCTTTTGTCTAGACCAGCCCACCACAACCACAGAGACCCCCTCCCACCAAGCCTCCCCCTTTCCACCTTCGCCTGAGAAGTCTGTTGTCATACAACGAGTGGATACATATTTTCAAACACAATAAATATGGTTTATCACTTTAAAATACATGAACATGAACACATCCAAGTTGCCATAGTTTGGCTGAGAACTGGAGTGACTCCTGGTTAGCTAGTGTTAGGAAGGGTCTCCTAGAACAGTGCTCTCCCTCAGAAACCAGAGAATGAAGCGATAAACCTGCTCGGCAATCCTACTAAGTCCCAAGACAGAGAGAGCTCTCGATGCAATAATGAACAACACTCTCGTAGAGAGATGAGAGTTTTATTCATAAAGCACACAGAAGAAGGGGCAGTCCCCTCTTTATAAACACAGAGAGCCCGTCCCACGTGCTCGCAGGCAGCCAGGAAGGGCCCGACCACATTCTAACATATGTCGTAACCTGCTGGTCCATACATGGAGTTGTTTTTCTCCATCTCTGGATGTGCTCAGTTCAACATCAAAATCCAGTAAGTCAAAAGTGCAAGTGGTTTGCAGAATAAAAGAGGAACAACAGTTATTAACAGCCTGTAAGTATGTAGCAAGGGCAGACACCCTTGCACCCTCAGCAGTGTCTGATTTTATTAATACATGTTAGTCACCGGGGAAGAAACAGGCCAAAGGAAAGTTAACCCTTTCAGCTAGCTAGTTAAATAATCCCTCAAAATTCATGGCTTACTTCAGATCAAACTGGTTGAGCTATTGTAGCCTAGTTATGGCTATCGATCTATAGAATGTATCTAGTGATCTATATTAAACTTTAAGAATATGTGGTTTCGTCTAAAATCTAAAATACACTCCCTGAAGAACACTAATACAACTATGAATTAGCTGCTAAAATTCATAAGTAAGTAAATGAATAGCTTACTGTACTTCATTGTAGAGCACGTCCTCTCTTATTTTAAAGAATGTGAACCAATCGTGCTCAAGCCCCTCCTACTGAATATACTATATATACAATACTACGAGGTTCCTGATGCAGGACTTAGCTGTAAATGCTTAGATAACACTGCTGAATCACGTCTTACGTCGGAATTATACCTTCAAGAGGCTCTACAACTCCATTTTAAATCCAAGAGCTTTGGATTTAATGGATCGTGAAACCAACTAAAGACATCAGACCGTGGGAGCCCGTTCAAACCTCTATGATCTGCGATGATCTTGATTCTCCAGTAAGAAGTGGAGAGCCAGTCTAGAAAAAGAAAAGACAAACGCATGCAGAAGACCAAAACTACATCAGGACTTTGGGCCTGCTGGTGGGCCAATGGCCTTTTAAGAACCTGTATGAGAGCATATTAACCTTAAGCTAGCCATCTGTAGCCTTAGTGTACAAGTAGACTGAATGAAGTGGCTAACTTGCCCTTCTGTACTTCGGCCCTGTGGTTCCTCACTCTCGTATCCAAATGAATTGTTTTTTGTTTTTTTTTATAATTTTTTTGCATCTTATTTAAGAAACTCTAACGTTAGCAAGCAGCCTCTCACTGGGCTTTTTGGAAATTTTTGTCTATTTCTTACTATCAAACTTTCACTGTTTAACTTTCCCAGTTACAAAGCTGAGGTTGGTCATTTTGGAATTTTGCCTCATTTTGTTTTTTTTTGTGTTGGAATTTTCCAGTCCACCTAAAAATAATGCAGTAGCAGTATTTCTCCAACTTTGGCCTTGTCAGTGAACCAGTCATGTTTCTAGATATGTGTGCTGTAGTATGCACCCAGCAGTCTCCATTCTTTTATAGAGCCTACATTAGAAACAACTATGCCATTTTCTCTTTCTCACTGTCTCAGCAGGCCACACACATTACGGCCCACCGGGAGTCTTCCCAGTCCTTCCAGATGACCAGTCCATCCCTGCTATAAAGTTACAGAAAGCATGCACTTCTTGCATGTCCAAAATGGCCATTTCAGCTAACACAAAGTTGTTGCCCAATCTAGCAATTAAGCTCGACATACCAATTAACAGTCCTAGATTTAGGTAAGTAAATACTTTAATACTGCAGCTGCAGTAGCAGCATCGACTGTTCCCTGCATTTGTAAAATTATGTAGGGTTCGATTAGATTCATTTAGTTACAATAATGAAGTAAACGCAAACATATAGTATGTGTTACAAACACATGACATCCTGCTGGTCTGGACAAGCATGGAATATAGAGTGCCAGTAACTCCCCCTTGTGGACAATCTTGTTAAACTTGAGTGAGTGAGTGAATGAGTGAGTCATAGCTCAGGTCCATGAGGTGCTTCTCAACTAAAACTGTACAGCACAAGCCTGTACATCTCTGATAAAAGAATGGGGTGTTCATTTTTGAGGATGTAATGCATCACCAACCAAGTGGCTGATGAGTGAGGTGTCTTGGTTTTGTAGATTAGCCAAGAAAAGCCCAGACACATGTTCTGAGGCGATGGTCCCCCACAGTTTTCAGAGGGAACTCAACGTACAGGGTTGTTGCCGCAGTAAAAGGCTCTCTGTGAGAGCTCAGCAACACTTTTATAATGATCTTGAAGGCTGAATGAGAGTGCAGTCACTCACTCTCTCCCTCTCTAACTCGCTCCACATGCACACAAAACACACACACACACCCACACACCCACACCCACACACACACACACACACACACACACTCTGGCAGACTACAAAGGAGGGAAACGTCTCTCAAAAGACCTCTGCTGTACGGTTCCTCTGAAATATAGCAGGCGCTCCCATTGAATGATGAGGGCCCATATCTATCAATAATGCATTACAGGGACATGGAGGGGGGGGGGGCGTGATGCGGGGGTGGGGAGGGGGGGGGGGGGGGGTGGAATTACAGCATCTCAGCGCTGCGCCTCTTCCTGAAAGCGTAGCGTAAATTTACAGGGCAATAATTATGAGTCTTTTCAGCGAGATAAAGGCAGGACCCCGTTTCCCCAAAAGTAATAAACTTGACTCACTCTCTCCTCGTTGGGGATGAGAAATGTTCTCCTGGCAGCTGCAGTTGCAGTGCAAGGTGGGCGCCTGCCTGCCACAGCAATCTCTTTTCATCAGCGCCAGAGAACGCAATTTCAGCATTCATATTCACCGTTTCTGTCTGCAGCTCGCAGGGGGAGCTGGAAACTTCAGTTTAGTCTAAAAAAGAAAGTCCACAAAAATGAACTCAACTCTGCATCTCACACAGAGCTGTAAACACACAGCCAAAAATACTAACATTGAAAAGGGTTCTCCGGAGCAGGACCGCGGAAGAGCCACTTCTAGCTACTTATAAAAAAAGGAACCATTAACAGAATCTTTATATGGTGAAAAGTTTCTTCAGACTGATGTGTTGTATATGGTTCACTACAGAACCTTTTTGAAAATGGTTCTATACAACGCCACAAAAGGGTCTTCTATTGTTGCAAGCTTGACATCGTAACAACTGGAGGACCCCTTTTTGATGCTATAAAGAACCACTTTCAAAAACGCTCTAGATAGAACCATGTATAACACATTCTTGATCAATCTGAAAAACCTTTCACCATGCAAAGAACCATTCAGGCATGAACAGAACTCGAAGACATCTTTAAGAGTGTATGATTTTAAAGAACCCTCTACAACATCTTTTACATTATAAGAAAGAACCATTTTACCATTAAAAGAACCATGATGCCTTCAAATGGTTCAACGTTGTATTAATAACAGTTGCTTTCAAAAATAAAGGTGTTAAAAAGGGTTCTTTGGGGCAATTGCATAGAAGAACCACTTAGGGATCTCTGAAGAGCCTTTCAGTAGATGGTTCTTTAAAGAGCTGACTTTGTGAATTAGATGTCCAAATATAAAAGCAATATAAAAGGTTCTTTCTGCACAGCAGAACCCCTTTTGGAGCTATATACAACCTTTGTAAAGATTTCCATCTAAGAGAACCAAAATTAAACCATTCAAAGAATGATTTTTGCATATTTCATGGTTCTATAACCACTGCGTTCACACCCCGTTCCACCTTAAATCGTCCATCAGTTCTGATGCCTGAAGCACCAGAATGTAACTTCTGCGCCATTTAAGGTGGATCGAGAAAATACGAAGCTGGCGAATAGCTGACTTCAGCTTCATATCACCAAAGAATTAGGGGTAGATGATGATTGTTTTATACCCCTCTTTGGAAGGATATGATGCCCTAAATGTAACTAAAGCCCAGCAGTGAGTTGCTGAGCTTTACCCTTCTCTGCTACCACTGCAGACCTACAGAGCAGCGCTAGTAGCTGTTAATGAAGCAATATTTTTTGTTCCGTTTCATAGGGCAAGATTTCAACCACTAGGGTGACGCTTGAAAACAAGGGTAGGGTGTAAAAAGAACACGCTGTATCCGAAAAGCCACCAGCATTGTGGACGGACCCCATTCATCCCTCACATGAACGTTTCTCACAGTTTCGGTCTGGCAGAAGGTACCGGAGCATCCGTGCCATCACTGCCAGAGTCGGCAACAGCTTTGTTCCACAAGCAATCAGGATTTTTGAACTCACAATGACTGAACTGAAAGCCCCCCTCACACACATTCTACTCTAACACACTCTCCTCTTTTGATGCTCTTTTGCACTATCTGGAACTTGCTGCTAATATAGTGTTTATACGTTGTTTGTTTTATTGTTTCTAGTCTATTTTTTTGCACACTTACATCTGCATGTTGCACTTTGTACTGCTTATTCTGTTTCATGTTGCACCTTGTTGTTCCTTTCAGGATCATAATTTCACTCCACTGTGTAATCGTACATAGATGGAATGACAATAAACGCCTCTTGACTTGACCTGAAGAAGAAATGGGATCATATCCTTGTTCTAAAAAAACAGAAAAAGACAGTGCTGCATGTGAAAAGGCTGTTATTGTTAGCATCATTAAAACACGATTTAACACTACAAGACACAATGTTCTCCAGCTGTGAAGAATTATCTTGTTTAGTGTGAATGAAAAATAAAGAGTCACATTTACCCACGAAGTGAGCTGATCAGCTGCATCTAAAAGACTCTGCTGTCCTTGAGAGTGATAAATGTTACAGAGCGGGTTACCTATCTTTTTTCAATTACTTTTTGCTGAAGCTACTTTCCATTGGAAGTAATTGGCTTGATCCCTGTATCACTGACAGGGTTTAACTAAAGCCTTAGATTTACAAATGGAGAATCTTATTTGCGAGTCTGATGTCATGCACTTAATTATTTACTTATCTTTTCACATTCAATTAAATGGAATGTTGTTAGGACATGGTGTAATGGTGTTTCCATGAACCTTAATGGGATGGATGAGGTAAATTTCCCTGCTATGGTGCCTTCATCTATAAATACAGATGAGAGGATTTTGATGGAGTGCCACCACTATGCTTATAGAGGTATTTAGTTTTTATTTGGTGGAGATGTCCACCTTAGTAGGTAATTTGCAGCAAGGACATGAGACTGTGTTTAATGGGGCATAAGAGGCAAGAAGAGTGCCATGGGAGTGCGATCTGTTAGTAACTCATGTCAGGTTATAATAGAGCTGCACAGTGTCCACTCACTGGCCACTGTGCTAAGAAGGTGTTCCTTTTAGCTTCACCTTGCTGGGGTTTATTTAAAGACTAGAGCCATGTGGTTCTATGCAAAATGTTCGGTATTCACTAATCCTTCATTAGTGGTCAATATTTGGCCATAGCACATATGGTATATTTGCTGAATATTTTGGGGCAGTGGACGATTCTCAACCTAGCAGTTACACCGAGGTGAAATCCGTCAGGAACATTGCTGTGTCGGATATACCCGTACAAGCCCCTTGTACCCTTCTACTGTGCCACTGCTGTGTTGAGAAGTTCACAACTCAATAGATATCTGGTCAATAGCTGTCCTGTGGTTAGAAACTGAATTGTACACCAAAATAGCAGATTTAAGGTAGATGGACCTCATAAAGTGGCTAGTAAATGCAAGCACAAGGTAGGTGTTTCTAATAAAGTGTCCAGTTTCTAATAAGATGGCTATTTAGTGTAATTATCAGGCCAGTGTTTCTAAGAAAAAAGGTAAGTGACCAGTGAATATAAAGTGCAAGGTGGATGTTTCTAATAATATGACCGGTGAATGTAAATAGTCCTGTCCTAAAAAGTAAAAGGCAGATATAAATAATATAGTAGCCAGTTCCTAGTAATGCAGCAGATTAATGTAAGTGTAAGATTGTGTAATGTAAGCATAAGATAGTTGTGGTCAGTGTCTAATAAAGTGGACAGTGAATGACAATACATGGTAGGCATTTCTAACAAAGTGTCCAGTACAAATTACGTGTTTCTAATAACGTGTCCAGTTATGTAAGTATAGGGTAAGTGTTTCTAATAAAGCATCCAGTTAATCTAGGTATTAGGCAGGTGTTTCTAATAACGTGTCCAGTTATGTAAGTATAGGGTAAGTGTTTCTAATAAAGCATCCAGTTAATCTAGGTATTAGGCAGGTGTTTCTAATAAAATGTCCAGTAAATGTAAGTATAGGGTAGGTGTTTCTAATAAAGTGTCCAGTAAATGTAAGTATTAGATAGGTGTTTCTAATAAAGTGTCCAGTTATGCAAGTATTAGGTATGTGTTTCTAATAAAGTGTCCAGTTAATGTAAGTATTCGGTATGTGTTTCTAATAAAGTGTCCAGTTAATGTAAGTATTAGGTAGGTGTTTCTAATAAAGTGTCCAGTTAATGTAAGTATTAGATAGGTGTTTCTAATAAAGTGTCCAGTTAATTTAAATGTTAGGTAGGTGTTTCTAATAAAGTGTCCAGTTATGTAAGTATTAGGTAGGTGTTTCTAATAAAGTGTCCAGTTATGGAAGTATTAGGTAGGCGTTTCTAATAAAGTGGCCAGTTAATGTATTTATAAAGTAGGTGTTTCTAATAAAATGTCCAGTTAATGTAAGTAGTACAATGTAGGTGTTTCTAATAAAGTGGCCAGTTAATGTAAGCATAGGGAAGGTGTTTCTAATAAAGTGTCCAGTGTAAATACAAGTTTAGTGTTTGAAATAAAGAGGGCAGTTCGTACTGAAGTGGTCAGTAAATGAGAGCACAAGGTAGGTGTTTCCAATAAAGCAGATGATGAGCGTATTCTTTGTAGCCCTAATGGCAGTATTGTGAGGGCACCCATAATTAGAGTGCAGTCTCAAATGTTTTGTGGTTGCTCTGAGGAGCCGCAGACGTCGTTGTGGTCTAATGTTTCTACATTACACTACATTATGTAAGAAGGAGCCAAGCACCATTATACAAAACACGGGAGGCTAACTGGCACCCACTTGCTTTAATTCATTATTAGCAATGTTAGCATTTTGGGGAGAAGAATTCCTTCAAGATGACAGGCATGAGACAGTATACCCTGTAGGATAATGCCAGTGTAATGACCCTAGGCTTAAATATCCACTTTGTTTAATCTGTCCATACTTCTGTCTGGAGGCAGAGATCTCAGCTTTCTAGGCTTGCCACTTCTGCCCTCACTGTGCTATGGCATAAATTTTATCACTAAGCCTCTGGCAGAAAGGAAAGCTTCGCTAGCCAAGACGCTTTAAGACTCAATTGGACATTTGTAATATCTACAATAGCGAATATGGGTCAAGATGCAGATGTTTTCTCTGGGCTCATTCTTCAAGAAGCATAACATGAATAAAAAATGAATGCCATGCCTCACCAAGACAGAACGTCCATTCCCAAACGTCAACCTGACATTACCATCCATGACTGTCAAATCTGATCAGATCCAAGAGGTAGGATGTTTTGTTTGTTGGTTTTCTGTGGGACAAATCTGTGTATTTGTTCTTCTGTGTGGACGTTAAACTGACCGATCCATGCTCCACCCACAAGAGCATTCTTTTGCAGCAACAGTTGGCAGATTGACAGGCTTCACATCTCCTATTCAACTTAATGAGAATTTTTTGAGCATTATATTTTGTCAAAACACCTAAATGCGTTGTGTGTCATTAATTTCAAATTCTACTAGTTTTTCAAATGTGTGAAAGGTCACACTGTTACGATGGATCCAGTATTGTTTGTAACATGCAATCAAAGTCAAGTTAGCCTGACTGCAAATTTGTTGTGTCCAGCCTGCCTAGTTCTGATCATCTGCAACAACAGAGTTAAACCAGAATTGTAGCACTTTGAATTTGGAAACTGATAGGTAGCAACACTAAATAAACATTTTAGCACCCCAAAAAGAAACATTTACAGATCCAACATCAATGTTTTCAATAATATTAAACCAATTTGGACAGTGCTAGAATATGAAGTCAGACAGGCCGTGAGATCATTGCCAAAAAAGAACACCACAGGAATCAACAACATTGCAACAAAATATGTGGTCAATGGATCAAATTTTGCAACAAATCTGGAAAACCACTCAAATGTTGACAGACTGGAAGGTTTACATCCCAGTACTAAAGATAGGAGGCCAAAAAGTGTGTAAATTCTTCACACTAGCCAGTAAAATTATGGCCAAGGTCTTACATTAAAAACTTTTCCAGATTTGCAGGTGGGATTTAGGAAAGCACACTTGATAATTAAAAAAGAGTTCAAGAAGGAAGCCAATATGTGTTGACTAGCCCGATCTTCAACTGTCCCAACCATGTAAAGTTGTGGAATGTTCTCAGGTAAAAGGGTATCTTATTACCAGAGTATCTTATTATTCTACACTGATCAACAAGCCACGCTCATGACGGAAAATGGACAAACTGGAACCCCACTGGCAGACAAGGCTGCATACTGTCACCATACATGTTCACGCAGTATGGTATATGCAGAACATACAACATGAGAAGCAGGACTTAAGACAGATGATCAAGGGTTCAGAAATGGTGGACTAATCATCAATGACCTTCAAAATATGGGGGAAACCAGGGATACCTGAAGATCCCAAGTCAAGTCAAGTCAAGAGGCTTTTATTGTCATTCCATCTATGTACAAGCACACAGTGGACTGAAATTATGTTCCTCCAGGAACATCACGGTGCAACAAGCAACACAAATTACAAAGTGCGAACGTGTAGACATCGTGTGCAAACAAAAAATTAAACTAGAAACAATAAATACGATCAATTAAACAGACATTAGACACAGTAAACAGACAGGATAGTGCAGCACCGACACACCACTCATTCTGCACATGAGGTAGTGGCATAAGGTGCAGAGATATTTAACATGCTGTGATCTGCGAGTCACGCAGTCAGATGACAGACAGAAACAAAGCAGTTACTGAGGTAGAAAATCCTGAGTAAATCAGTGAAAACACAGTCTAGCAGCAATGATCCAGATAGTGCAAGTAGAGCATCAAAAGAGTTGTGTGTGTGGAGTATGTGGGGGGGGAGGAGGTGTAGTTTGTTTCTCCACAAGCGAAGCAACAACTTCAAGACTTTGAGCAACGACTTCTTTCCCAATAAGGAAAGTTAAAGCACAGACCAAAAGACTGATCTTCAGCAAATGTTATGACTAAGAAAAAGGCTTCCCTCTGATGCTGAAGAGGTAGAAGTGGTGGACAGCTTTTGACCACTTGGATCATTTATCAACACTATAGGATTCAGCAGTCAAGACAAACATGACAGATTGGCATTCAGCAGAACAGGGATGAAGGAGCTTGCAAAGATTTTCAAATGTCCCCACAAACAAAGATCAGAACTGTTCAGGCTTTATGGATGTAAAAGTAGGACAGGAAATATACTGATGCTTTTGATTTAAGGCTTTTGCGAGTTGCCGTAGCTTATATGTAGCAACGTCTGTAAGTGTTGAAAAGATTCATAAATACAGTAACAGTTTGTTTTGAATCTCTTAAATCATGCTCTGCTACCTGCTGACCCAACTAAGCCCTGATGGAATGCAGAAGAATACGATTAAATATAATTTTCTCAGTTTTGGCTTTTCAGAATTGGCTGGTAGAATTTAAAAGATCATAACTTCATCTCTGATTGAGAGGTTAGAAATACATACCTGTCTGAAGGCGTTTTCTTGATTTTTGTGTATCTTCTTGAATTCACCTTTTAAGGCACTTGCACTTAACAGGATACCCATATGTTCCATAGCAAAGTGCTCCATTATCTTTGTCACTCCTTTTCCTTTCTTAACCAGAGTGACTTACAATTTGATCGTTTTACACAGGTCAGCGAAGGCGGTGTTAGGAGTCTTGCTCAAGGACTCTTATTGGTATAGCGTAGGATGCTGACCCAGGTGGTGATTGAACCCCAGTCTACAGCATAGAAGGCAGAGGTGTTACTCACTCCACTACACCAACCACAGATTCAGCAAATGTTTGAACCATATTTCTGTGCTGTGCTATCAAAAAAATGAAGAAACATATCATCGCTGTCCAAAGAAAAATAACTCCAAAATAGTAACTTTTTAAGAGAAGGGAGAACACTCTTACCTTTCAATGTAAGTGAATGCAAAGTGGAGTATTTCTATTGGTCCACTCATCATCACTCATCATTTTTACACAATGTAAAGGACAACTGGTGTGTTGAAAAGTAGAGAAATAAAAATCGACAAAAATGGAAATACATGGTTTTCTTCAGACAGTGAGACCTAAAAGGGTTCATAAACATCTCAAAAAACATTCTCCTTTGATCTTTGGTGGTCTGCCTTTCAGACTGTTAGGGAAATCATTTCATTCGCAAAACAGACTTTTAAATCAAACCCAGCCACTTTGGTGTCAGCATGTCTCAACAGACATGTTAGTTTGGCAGGGCCAGTGTGGGATCTGCCCATCAGCCCAGCAACAGCCTCATCTCACTGATATACAACACGTCCTTTTCTGCTCACTGCAAAACACACATACACATACACATATACACACACACACACACACACACACACACACACACACACACACACAGGGCAATAGACATGACAGACAGACCCATCCATTTAGAAGAAGGGAAAAGGATAGCTGAGCTCTGGCCAGTGATTGGGCCGAAACAGTCTTATGAAAGAGCTGCAGAAATGGTTCCATTTCGCCCCAAACGAACTCTAAATGGGGACAAAATGTGGAGGCCGTTCCTGGCCTTTAAAAGTAAGCATCTGGGGGGGAATTTCAGAGATGTGAGAAATAAGCGTGCCGTCTGGGCTGGGCTGCCTCTTTTTAACATGAATAAAAGCTTCAGACAGCAGTCATAGGAATCCAATATAGAACCGCCTCGACAAGCCTTTTCCTGAAAGCCCTCCGTTTAAGCTTTAATCCATAGCAAAGTGACCCTGACATTTTTGCACTAAACTGTACGTGTGCTGTTCCTGCTGAGGGGGGATCCATTTCAATGAATCTGGCAACTTGAGGCTCATAGTCCACTGAAATGTAACAAATAAACTGATATTGATTTCCTTCCTGTCTCATAAAGCAGCGCGCTTGGCGCAAAGTCAAGGAAACTCCTGACTTTTACAGACGATAAATGCAGTTCTGTGTTCCTATAGCCAGGTGGAGCCTCATCATCCTGTGACGTCATTAAGCTGCTTCCATTCATCCATTCAGGAGGGTGATGTAAGCAGCGGCAACAGAGTCGGTCACTAGTAAAGCCTCCCCTCATCCCTGGTGAAGAAGAGGGAAATAGGTGAAGAGCTCTAGCTCTGAAATGAGCCCAGTATGGAAAAGCTGTTCAAGGAGCCGCTGGGTAAATTTGCAGACACGGTCAGAGGCGGCAAAGCAAGATGTGAAGAAATGTGTGAAAAGCGCTTCTTTATTAATCTTCACACAAAGGTGCTGTGTGGGCTTTTGGGTCTGTAAAAATGAAGACAGTGCTACTCAACTGGAGGCCTCAGTGCCTACAGGTATTTGTTCTAGCCCTTACACAGCTCCACAGGATCTCACTAATTAGGTTCCGTTCATTATAAGGAGATGAGTTCATTAGCGAAGTCAGGTGGGAATGTGCTAGTTTGGAACAAATACCTATTAGACACTGCAGTCTGAGATGAATATCTGCTATTTAGAGCTGTAGTTATTGAGCTGCCCATGCAAACATCAGCATAAGTGATTGTCTGAGCTCAGGTGCCGCAGAAGTAAAGGTGAAAGAGGATCGGACTTTTCTAGACAAGTGCTTGACTGACCTTATGCCAGTGAGAAACCATGGCTATTGGAGCTAAAAACACGTCTGCGCTAATGCTAACTTCTATTCACATCCCTTGGAGATTCTGGTTGTTTGTTAGCACTAAGCTAATGGCAATTTGCATGAAATACTTTTTGACAGTTTTAGATTAAGTACAGACATTTGACGCTTCTAAAAGTCAGTCTACCTTTTATTTGAAGCCTGTGACAGACATATTAGCATATATTTGATCTCAGAGAACTTCTATAGTGACTCTTTCCATACAGAGGTCTGGTACAGAGCTGCTGCCACCGTTTTCCATTTCTAACAAGCCATTAGTCAGGCCGCAGGCTCATATTCACAGTTATGTATCTAGGACTTCTAGAATACCTAGAGTGATGTTTATTCCTCATTAAACTTATCGAAAATCAAAGCTTTGTTTGATTGATTCCACTATCATTTCCTAATAATTCTGATAGTTAATCTGATGTGTTAGGCCTTCTCTTCAGCTCCTGAAGTCCTAACCAATAGGACAGCTTGTTTAGCCTACCTTATCTACCTAGATATTACAAAGAACAATTCCTGGTTGGCCAAATTTCTGCTGGGTGTTTTAAAAATGTAACCATTTTGTTTCCATCCTGAACTTAACAATGAAATCAGAGTAGTTCTGCAATTCTAGCAGAGTTTAAATAACTGCATGACTCTTGTAGAAATGTACTGCTCTGTAATGTGTTTAGTGTTGTGTTATATGTCATTATATTGTCGTCGCTTGACACTTGTTCGACTACTAAGCCTAGGTATTATTTATGGTTGGTGAAATAAGACGAATTTAACGGTTTGTTGAAGGAAAATAAAAGAATCAAACGAACTAAAAAATGCGAGAAGACTCTTCGGATTTCAGAAGTGCAGGTCATTTATTCTTCTTTGAGCATTGAGAATGTTTCCCAAAGGTCTTCGGACAACACTCACACAGATACAGGGTTTGTACACATAATTTACACCCTCAGTAAGGATGGGGTGGTGTCGCCCCACCCCTTTTTTGTTATCTCTTAATCTCATTACATCACCATTATGTCCAAATTGATGATTTTCTTCTGCCCATACGTCTAATTTATGGAATCATTATATCCAATTATGGAGCCATATGGAACCATTATCTCCAAGCCAGATCTGTGTCATTTTTTAAAAAAGACATTGTACCAGGCACACCCTAGCACACCCTAGCACGATTGCTGGTGTTTTTCCATCTTGACCATTCGGCCTTGAGAAGTTCATAAGTTCACTCGCTTCCTAAAAAGCTTCTTCCCTCTTCCGCCCTACTAAGGAAGCTTGTTTTAAGGCACTTGTTCCAATATGCTAGGCCATATTGTACTTTATTTATGTTTTATCCTGCATAATACAAGATATTTTAATTTTGGGAATCTTTAATTTACATCATTATTCTGTATTGTGTGTCTGTACTGTGACTGTATTTGGAACATTCTTCTATCTATTCTTGTTTATCCCTACATGGTCATGTCTGTCACCTGTCACTTGTCAGGTATAGGCTGAGCCTAATATTGGCATCAGTCCTGCTATAAAACTGCATTAGCCAGTGTCTTATAGACTGGCAAGGTGTCTGGTACCTGCGTGCAAACGGATAAACTTCACTTCTCCAGACATACGGCTGGTCCCCCCTGGTTATGTTTGGGCATGGAATTCTTCGCTGTACTGAATAAAGAGGCTTTTTGTAAATTCCTTACATGGCCAATCAATGTCTATCACATACTTAAGCCTTAGGATGTGATAAACCTGGGACTGAAGAACCTTCAGGTCAGATTTTTACTAGAATTATACATTCAAGCCAAAACCATTTAGGAAGCTTTAATCCTGAAAGTGCACAATATTCAGTGTTACACAACAGTTTTAAATGAACAAGATTGTGCACACGAATGGACGACAAGACCTGAAAAGGTTGATAAGCAGTCCAGAGTGAGAGTCCTGGCAATGTGTTTGGAAAGACACTTTATGAATCGGAGATTTACGTAACCAGACAGACCAATTAAGCTGTCAAAAGGACGGACAAGAGGAAGTCTCCAAAAGCTGTTGAGTCTATGTCTGATGCAGACTGCAATGTCTCATCAGTGCGCTTTCAGTCTCTTAGTTTTCACCGTCAAGGATAACTTTGAAATCATTAGTACACAAGGCCATTTAGTCAGGCATAATGGCAGTTTAAAGTGAATGAGGAGATTCACAAGCACACATCCAATTACTGTCACTGGGCTTCATTCACCAACCATTTCTCCTTAAAACCCACTTACGCCGTTTTCAACAAAGATTCTGACATTCAGCAATGTTTTCTGATTAGGTAAGAACAGAATCTACACACACTCAAGAGCACAAAGGCACAAACGATTCTTTGGTTCAAGAGCAAATCATAAGTCTGACATCGACTTTTTCTTAGGAACTTTCTCACAAACAAATTTGAGAGAAACTTTGGTGAAGGCCCAGTGTTCTCAGCAGTGCACGACATCCACACCAGACCTTTTTAAGCAAACTCTTTCGCTATGTAATGCTGTCAGATGCCTGCTAATCTCCTCTCTATGAATCTCTGGATTTAGTCAATACTTGCATTATTGAACCCTTTTCCACACGCAAGAGGAAAATTTATCGTGGAAAATTATTGCTTAGCAGTTCTGTCTTTAGGTTCATTAGCGGGAAGCGAATGCCCCAGCCAGGAGCTGGAACATATGCTCTCTCTGGAGATATTCATCAGCATTCCAGAGCGAGCGGTTCTACAGTCACATCCAATTCCATCTGCCCATGTTTCATTTTCGGCACCAATTGCAGCACCTTCGCTCATTAATTTCCAAATTGCTGTTGTGCGCATGCAAACACTCGGAAATGAGCAGGCTCATTGTTGGCCAGCTGTGAAAGCCCAATGCAGGAATAAGGGTAATCAACATCAACAGAAATAAAGGAGCTCGATTAGAATCATTAGGCAATGTGACGAGGAGAGGGAGCCGAGGAAAGATAGGTCAAAGTCGTGTGGCTGCAAAGTACGGCGAAGGAGTGCACTTAAGTTGTGCTTGCTCTTCTGGAAGCCTTCGTTTGTCGGTGTGGGACAGTAAGCAAGTTTCGGATGCGCTTCCTCAGGGAGGAGCAGGGAGCACTTGTTTATTAGAGGAGTACATGTCCTCTCAGTCACCTTCTCGTCTGCATCTGCCTCCTCATGCCACTACCAATTAGGGTTAATTGGCTGCAGCCATGACTCCTCACAGGTGTGTGCAGGAGCTGTCCACTGATTTGTGGTGCTGAAGTGACAGCAACAGCCTGCCGCTGTCTGTGGTGCTGAAACCCTGCTGAGGAGCTTGTGGGGTGTGCCTTCTGCCGCTAGCACAAATGCCAACCATTTGAATGATCAGTGACACTCGCTCCTAAAGCCTCGAAATCATTTTATCCATCTTCATATCTTTCTTTCCCATCTTAAGTCATATCTGCTTCTGCCTGTCAGCTTGCTCACTCTCTCTTCCTCTTCCCTTTTCCTTTTTCATCTCTCTCTCTCTCTCTCTCTCTCTCTCTCCTTCTGTCTCCCTCCTTTTCTTTCTCCCTCACTCTTTCCTCCCCCCATTCTCCTTCTCACTCTGCCCCTACATTTCATCCCCCCTCTCACCTTTTAAACCTTTCTGTGTCTCTCTCCCCCTCTCTTTTCTCTCCTTCCTTCTCTTCCTCTTTCCACTTCACTCTTTCTTCCCTACCTGTCTCACTCCGTCCCTGTATTTCATTTCTCTTCTCCCCTCTCTCTTTTCTATCCCTCTCTCTCCCTCTCTTCCCTTTTCTGTCTTCTCTCTCCCTCTCTTTCTCTCTTTTCCTATTGTCTTTCTTTCCTATTGTCCCTCTCTCTCTCACACTCTCTCAGTGTCTCCCTCTCTGTAACATTTATTTCTCTTTCTTTCCCTCCCTCTTTTACCTCTTTCCCTTTGCTCTCTATCTTTTACCTCTACCTCTCTTGTCTGTCTCTCATTGTTTATTTTTCTTTCTTTTTCTTTTTTCTCTCGCTCTCTATCCCACTCTCTTGGTCTGGCTCTATATATTTCATTCCTTTTTCTCTCTTTCTCCCTCCCTCCCTCTTTCCCTTGCTCTTTATCTTCCCTTGCTCTATCTTTTATCTCTATCTCTCTTTTCTCTCTCTCTTTCTCTCTTTATCTCCCCCTCTCTCTACCTTTTATTCCCATTTCTCTTTCTTTCTCACTTTTCCTCTCTTTCTTTGACTTAATTCTCTCTCTTTCTCTTTCCCTCATGCTCTATTTATCATTTCTCTTTTGCTCTCTTTTTCTCTCCCTCCCTTCCTCTTTTCTTCATCTATTTCTTTCTCTCTTTCCCTCACTCTTTTATCTCTCTCCTTGTCTTCCTCTATCTTTATCTCTCTCTATTTCTATCTTTTATCCCTCTCCCTCCCTCTCTCCTTCTCTCCCATTCCTTATATTTATCCTGCCTCTCTCTCTTTATCTGTCCTTCACCCTGAAATTTCCTTTCATCCATCTGATCTAGACAGCACTCGTCACTTGTCAGTGAGATGAATTCTGTTGTAAGGTGACGTGTATGAGAGTGTGTATGCATGTGTGTGTGTGTGTGTGTGTGTGTGTCTGTGTGCTGTGTGTGTGTGAGAATGTGAGCATGTTCTTTTGCCCCCCGGCCCACATGGCTTTCTGTTTCCCAGCTGAGATATCAGAGCAGGTGCCCGATGCCTGGAGCTCGTGAAAAAGAACATCATGATTTCAGCTCACCTCCAGCCTCACCTCCACAGCCCACACACTCCTGCCTGACTTGCTCCACACACACACCATTGTTGCCCACCAAGCTGCCCCCCCCCCCCCCCAAACTCGCCTAAGCCTGGGCCTCTAATAGTCAGATTTGAAACATTGCCAGCGTTGTCACTTGAAGATAAGATAGAAGTGAGCGCTACATTAATCACAGCCTCTTGACCCACACGTGCTGTACACGAGCGCAGCCTCGCAGCAGTTAAATGTTTAATCAGAGTGCTCATCATAGCAGACAGCTTGCGATAAATGTCCTTTCAGCCTTTCCCTCTGAGACTCTGAATGTGCCCATTTAAATGCCTCACCCCACCCGCGGACTTCTTTAATGGCCAGGAAGTGAGATAGAGTCCGGTCTAATCCAACTTGAAGGTTGCCCACGACATGTGAAAGCACACACACCTCAAAGCCATCACTCCCCCATCCAAATACAAGCCGGGCTAATTGTGTTATGGCCCAGTACGAGGATCCAGGGCCATCCGGAGGGGAAAGAGGGGAAGAGCGAGAGCTCTCTCTGATATCTACTGTCATTAGTAATCTCTTTAGGACAGGCAGAGGAAGGCAGTCACAGGAGGCAGAGCAGGCTGTCTGGCTGGCAGACTGACTTAGAGCCGTGATAGTGTGTACGGTAGGCACGCGCTGAAACGTAACTGTCAGGAAAAGGAAAGAGGGATCGGCAGGGGGAAGGTTTCATGAGATAATGAGTTCCAATCACGCTTCATTGCATTTAAATGTTTCGTTATAAAGCTGACATTCAAACCGGCTGGGAACGGAAGTGGTTTCGGGGCTAAAGGGTGCTTGTTGTGGTTGATGATGATTCCTCTTTTGTTCTTCACAGTGACGGTTCAGACGCTGTAAATTTCATGAAAATGTGAATTCTCAGAAGTTGCCTTAAAATTTTGAGTTACTTGAATTTAAGTAAGTTGAAGGAACAAGAGTCTGTGTTTTAGGCCCTGCCCACTTATTATCCAAAAGTTTAAGCCTTATTTACCTTACTTAGCCTTACTTTTGCTCATTTTTTGTAAAGAACATATAAAATAACACATTTTCCGTGTCTTCACTCTGTTCACCCCCCACACATTTATATTACATGTGGTGTTGGGCTGAACCCACGGGGAGTAAAAGTGGAGGTGCTGTGTCCTTCGCTCTGTGCTCCTCCTACATGGCCTGCCGTTAGTGTGTCTGTGTATGTGTTTATATACATGTGTGTATATGTGTGTGTGTGTGTGTGTGTGTGTATGTGTTTATGTGTGTGTGAGGGTGGACAACATGGACAGGCTGCTGACTGGCTACAGCTGCTAAAGGACACAAGAGTTAAATAACTCAAAATTCAAAGGCAGCTCAAGCTTTTGTTTTAAGGTTAAAATAAAAACAGCATGTTGTTTTTTACTCCTTGCTCAATAACACTACGTCTTTCAGTTTAAGCAAAACATGTACATAGTGTTCCTTTAAGGTGGGCCTTACTGCTATTAAAAGTGTGGTTTCCAATTTAACTTGTCAGGTGCAAACAATTCAGATGTTCACAGACCAGAATGAAGTAAAACAGCTTTATTGGCAAAAGCAGAATCCAAAATCAAAAGCTGACAACTGAGGGGATTTAAGTATTTATCAACTATCAGGTGATCGCACCACTTTAACTGAAACTATCAGCATTCATCATCTAGAAAATAAAGAATATTTAAGTCCTTCATTTATTTTTTGGTTTGGGTTCAGCGTCACTCCAAAAGCGTTCTGCGGCGTCTCGCGGCGTCTCGCGGCAACACTGCTTCCTTATTTCCAGTCCCGCTGTCTGCTTTCGCACATGCACAGACTGAGAAATCCAAAAGAAATCAGAATGAGTTTACATGCACTGAGAAATCTGTTACTGAGCTAAAATCCAGCCTCTTTACCAGATTTCATAATCAGATTTCTAAACCTTACTCCTATTGAAGACATCACAGTATGCTGTTTACACAACCATTTGAATAATCAGACAACTGCAGAAATCTGATTAAGATCAGATTATTGAGTGCATGTATACACACTCATTGACGCAAAGCACCACTCTTAAGTAGCACCAAATGCTAACAGCACCCCCTTGTGAAGCATCTTTAGCCTGCTCAACACGATTGAGTGAGTGAGTCAGTGAATAAGTTATAAACCAGGTTTATGAGCTGCTTTGCTTCCTAAAAATTGTTCAATGTTGGCAATAATTGTTCATGCATTGTTCAGGCCAGAGAAGAATTCTTTTGTAGAAACTTTACTAAAGCTTTACTATTTAATTTAACGTAAAACTGTAGCTCACAACTCAGTTGTTGTCAGAATATCTGAATTTAGATTGCATTATCAATTTCAATTCAATTTCAATCACGTGTCTTAGTGTTTATTCATTTCAAAAGTCATAATATTAGCATAGACTGCATGTCTTTTTTGTCCTGTATCTGAATATTACACAGCTAACATTTACCAAGCGAGCATCATGACAAAGTTGTTGTCACTTCCAACCTGACTAGTTTTGATTAGATTAAGCTGAACAGCATATATTTTACAACTGGAAACTCAATACAGCAACTCTAAACAAGCACTGCAACAATCTTAATAATTTAGGTATTTTAACAAACACTGAGTCATGCAGTAAGATGTTTTAAGCTGAACTTAGCTGAAAGCCATGGCTTCATGTCACCACATTTGGAGAAATAAGATTTTCTTTTTATCCATAAAGTTTTCTTATTGTGCAATTTATTGCTGACATGGTCACTTGTTTATGCATGACTGGATGACTAATGCGTTTGGCAAAACGTGGATGAAGCTGGAATGTGCTGGAGGAAATTTCTGCACTGTCATTAAAGAGATGCCCAGGAGCTTGTGCAGGAGATGGAGATGTTTTTTTTTCCTCTCTCCCTCTCTCCCTCTCTCCCTCTCTCCCTCTGCTGGGCCTGAGGGGTGATGAGCTTCTCATTGACTGAACTCTGAGATGGGGATTTGTCTTACATGGTCTGCTGCTTTTATTGCTGGACATCTCCATTGCAATTTGACCCCAGGAACAACATCTTGATTTCTGATCCCTCTGGGCTGAGGCCTGTCCTACACCTCAGCAGGGCTTAGAGGCTGCTCAAGGGCCTGATGCAGATGATGCAGGTTCACAGCAAGCCACTCTGTGTCCTACACCACATTGACAAATCTGCACAAGCAGAAAGGGGAATTTCACCGAATTTGCAAAATTTCTGCACAATTCAATCGTCTCAGGAACCAGGGGTCAAGACGTCTATGACACAAAAGTAGCTTTTATTTGATTTACTGTTCAAAATTACACGTTAATGTGTCTGAGTTTTCATAGCGTAGCATTCGAGGCCTGTGGCGGACGCTTCAATATGTAATGTTAATAGTGATGAAATAGTGGTATATGTAAAGTTTTCTTTGGGTACTCGTTTGCCTGTGTGCACCATTCCTCTAAACACTCCTCTCCTTTATCGCAAAACTCATTATCATAAAACATGGTCAGACAGCATATTTGTGAGCATTTTATGTAATAGTGTTCTGGAATGGAACTTTTAGAGGCATTAAGCAGTTTGGACACCTGTTCATTTACCATCACTGTCATCAAGTCAGACTCTGTAATGTTCTCTAGAATGGCATACTTCACATCAATCACGAGTGAATGATTTTGCTTAAATCTTAAAAATGGAATTGGGCAGAATTGTTTTTTTTATGTGCAGAAGACCTGAATGTGGTTTGAGCACAATGAGAGATGTTTTGGAAATGAGGCAATGCTAGCCTCTTAGCTCCAGTTTAAAAGTAAAGAAGCAGAGTTTGGAAACCAAACATGTCTTGACTGATCCATGCAAAATGGTGCTTTAATTGTTTTTGTAGTTTCAGAATTTACTGTTCACGCTTCTCTCTAAAATGGCCCGTATTGAATTCATTGCTTCTGTGACGTCATAAAAAAAAACCAATACATTTACACATATTCAGCTTACAGCACTCACACTGGAGTTTCAGGAGTTTCAACCTGGACTGCTTTTTGAATGAGGTACAATCAGGACAGAGCTCGTTGTCATATATCAGTCTTAAAGCCTCAGTCACAAAAATTGTCTGTTTAATTCTGAGGGATAAAGAGAAGTTGGAAACTGGTCATATGAAATGAATTATTACTGTTTTTGTTCATAAAACTACACAAATGTCACAAGTGGGCAACAAGAAAACAATCTCACTGTTTCTCTGTCTGCCTCTCTATCTTTCCCTGACTGCTGTCTTTCTGTCTATGTCTCTCTCCTTTCTCTCTCTCTCTCTCTCTCTCTTTCTCTCTCTCCTTTCTTCTCCCTTAGTCTCTCTATCTCTGGTTATATCTCTATCTCTGTCTCTCCATCTTTCCCTGACTGCTGTCTTTCTGTCTATGTCTCTCTCCTTTCTCTCACTGTCTCCCTCTCCTTCTCTCTCCTTTCTTCTCCTTTTGTCTCTCTGTCTCAGTCTATATCTCTCTGTATGTCTCTCTATCTTTGC
Source organism: Pygocentrus nattereri (assembly GCF_015220715.1). Lineage (NCBI taxonomy): Eukaryota > Metazoa > Chordata > Actinopteri > Characiformes > Serrasalmidae > Pygocentrus > Pygocentrus nattereri. The sequence continues at coordinate 39,559,673 of NC_051219.1, forward strand.
CTATTGGCTCTCTTTCTTCCTGTCTCTCTCTTTTCTTTCCTTCTGTCTCTCTCTCTCTATCTCTGCCTCTCTGTCTTTCCCTGTTTGCTGTCTTTCTATCTATGTGTCTCTCCTTTCTTTCTCTCTCTCTCCTTTCTTCTCCCTTTGTCTCTCTGTCTCTGTCTATATCTCTGTCTATGTTTTTCTATCTTTGACTTTTGACCGTCTTTCTGTCTATCTGTGTCTCTCTCCTTTCTCTCTCTCTCTTTCTCCCTCTCTCTCCTTTCATCTTCCCCTGTCTCTCTATCTCTGTCTATGTCTATCTTTGCCTCTTGGTTGTCTTTCTGTCTGTCTATGTCTCTCTCCTTTCTCTCTCTCTCTCTCTCTCTCTCTCTCTCCTTTCTTCTCCCTTAGTCTCTCTATCTCTGCTTATATCTCTGTCTATGTCTCTCTATCTTTGCCTCTCAACTGTCTTTCTGTCTGTCTGTCTCTCTCCTATCTCTCTCTGTCTCTCTCTATCTCTGTCTCTCTATCTTTCCCTGACTGCTGTCTTTCTGTCTATGTCTCTCTCCTTTCTCTCTCTGTCTCCCTCTCCTTCTCTCTCCTTTTTTCTCCTTTTGTCTCTCTGTCTTAGTCTATATCTCTCTGTATGTCTCTCTATCTTTGCCTATTAGCTCTCTTTCTTCCTGTCTCTGTCTCTCTCTTTTCTTTCCTTCTGTCTCTCTCTCTATCTCTATCTCTGCCTCTCTGTCTTTCCCTGATTGCTGTCTTTCTATCTGTCTCTCCTTTCTCTCTCTCTCCTTTCCTCTCCCTTTGTCTCTCTGTCTCTGTCTATATCTCTGTCTATGTTTTTCTATCTTTGCCTTTTGACCGTCTTTCTTTCTATCTGTGTCTCTCTCCTTTCTCTCTCTCCCTTTCTCCCTCTCTCTCCTTTCATCTTCCCTTGTCTCTCTATCTCTGTCTATGTCTATCTTTGCCTCTTGGTTGTCTTTCTGTCTGTCTATGTCTCTCTCCTTTCTCTCTCTCTCTCGCTATCTCTTTTTCACTCACACACACACACTTAACTGTACTGTGATTTGGAAACCCTTGGTGTGATTTGTTAGGCGTGTAAAATCGTACTATTGTCTGCCCTTTTCATCAACATAGACCACCCACCAGTACTTTCATTTTTCCAGCTAGTTAAAAATATCTGTCTGCATATGATCTGTTTTGAAAGCTTTGGCTTAACTCTTACATGAGAGAAAATCAATAAAAACCAGCCACAGCTCTCCTCCTCTTCCTCTGATCACACATTAGACCGACTAAAGAGGAAATGTGTGCGATTTAATTGCATTTGTGGTTTAACTTTCACTTGATCTAGTTTAGTTTGATTTAGAGGAGGTAGGTAGCAAATAAACATGTGTTCATATAATAGTAAAGTGAGTCGTTGGCCGCAAGTAAAGGAATTTTACAGCCTCCCTGCACAATGACCCTCATTCCGGCAAAGATGACGTCTGGCAGGAAATCTGCAAGATCACCCTCAAAGACCCTCGCTCACCCTGGCCCTATCTCCAGTTTTGACATATGATGGACAGGTATGATAATATGTGCCTGAACATGGAGAAGCACATGAGGACAGTAGCACATAAAAAAATGTCCTTCCCCGCCCCTCAGGCTATGATTTGACATTTAGATTATAATTCAATGTACAGAAAATACCATTTGCTCTCTGATAGAGAACAAATCAGACAAGACATGATGAGAGAGACCAACAAAAAATGAGAAGTGTGGAAAAAACACATAACTCTGGCTTTCTATCTATTTTTATGATGTTTCCCCTTCTTTCACAGTAAAGTCTTGAAAGTTCTCTGTTTTTATATTTTATAGACTTCAGTTGGCAATTTAGTGATTTATTATTCTTTAATTTTTACAAATATTGTAACATGTAACCCACTTTGGTATTATTTGGGATTAGATTGAACTGAAGAGAACTAAACCAAACTGAAATAAACCCTACCAAACCAAATGAAATTAGCCAAGCTGAACTGAACTGAAAAGAACTGACTCAAACAGGACTGGACAAAAATCAAACTGAACCGAACTGAACCAAATCAAAAATAAACTAAACCAAATGAAAGTGAACTAAATCAAACTGTGCTGACCCAAACAGAGCCGAACAGAACCAAACAAAATAATCAAACTGTACTGAACCAAACTGAACTGAACCAAACAGAATTGAACTGAACCAAATTTAACTGAACTGAACCAAACCAAATCAAACATAACCAAAAATAAACAAAACCTAACCAAAATGAAGCTGAACTGAATCAAACTGAACTAAACCGAATCAAAACGAACCGAATCAGACTAAACTGAACTGAACTGAACAGAACTAAATCAAACTGTACTAAAGCAAGAAAAGCTAAACTTAACCAAACTGCACTAAACTGAACCAAATCAAATTGAACTAAGATGAACCGAACCAAAGCAACCGAACCAAATCAATCCGAATTGAACCAAATCAAACTGAACTGAACCAAACTAAATTAAACCAGACCGAACATGCATTCTTAACTGAAGTGTCAGTTGGTCTATTGGACTTTGAATCAAATCAATCAAATTCATGAACTAGCGCAAAGAAGAGCACAGCGTGAATGTGTGAGTGAGTGAGTGAGTGAGTGAGTGAGTGTGTGAGTGAGTGTGTGAGTGAGTGAGTGTTTGTGTGTGTGTGTGAGTGAGTGTGTGAGTGAGTGTGTGAGTGAGTGAATGAGTGTTTGTGTGTGAGTGAGTGAGTGTGTGAGTGAGTGAGTGAGTGAGTGTGCGAGTGAGTGTGTGAGTGAATGTGTGCATGAGTGTGTGAGTGAGTGTGTGAATGAATGAATGTGTGAGTGAGTGTGTGAGTGGGTATGTGACTGAGTGTGTGAGTGAGTGTGAATGTGTGAGTGAGTGTGTGAGTGAGTATGTGACTGAGTGTGTGAGTGAGTGTATGAGTGAGTGTGAATGTGTGAGTGAGTGAGTGTGTGATTGCATGAGTGAGTGAGTGTGTGAATGTGTGAGTGTGTGAGTGAGTGAGTGTGTGAGTGAGTGAGTGTGTGAATGTGTGAGTGAGTGAGTGAGTGTGTGAATGTGTGAGTGAGTGTGTGAATGTGTGAGTGAGTGAGTGTGTGAATGTGTGAGTGAGTGAGTGAGTGAGTGTGTGAATGTGTGAGTGAGTGAGTGAATGTGTGAGTGAGTGAGTGTGTGAATGTGTGAGTGAGTGTGTGAATGCGTGAGTGAGTGAGTG